>NC_142686.1:92813275-92965603 GCF_056320005.1 Nelumbo lutea
TTGAACTGTGATAATCAGGCTGCCATCAACATTGCTCACAACCCAGTGCAACATGATAGAACCAAGCATATTGAAGTTGATCGACACTTCATTAGGGAAAAAGGTCTCTTCGGGTGAAGTGTGTTTTCCTTTCATCACATCTGAAGGACAGTTGGCAGATTTTCTCACCAAAGGCATTCCCAAGGCAAAACTTCAGCATGATACCAGCAAGCTTGGCATGATTGACAACTATGCTTCAGCTTGAGGGGGAGTGTAGAGAAGGTGGGCCGAATGGCCCATAGGCTGTTTATTCTTTGTTGTTATTTATGTTTTTCTGTAATGGGCCTTATTCTGGGCCCATCCTGTCTATATTAAGTTCTTTGTAAATTCTTGCCCAATTAAGGGCCTCCTTGTAATTATTCAAACCTATTTTAATAAAATAGTGTTAGGGTGCTGAGAGAGGTTGGGTTTGAAACTCTCATTCTCAAACCCTCATTGCCGAACTCTCAAGCTCTCCTCTCTTCAGTTTTCTTCACAGCCCTTTATCGAGTCTTCAATCAGGTCAGTTGTAGGATGATAAAACCTACTGTGAAGCTGGCAGCGAACCCAGGAAGAAGACAGCCACAAGAAAACACGAGACCTTATTGCTCTGGTACCATGTGAATAAACCCTAGTTGATTCTAGGTCAAAGTGGAGAAGATGAAAGAAGAAAGCAAAGAGAAATAAGAAGAAGAAGGAGAGAAGAAGAGTGTTCGGCCAGACTAGAAGAGAGAATGTGAAAAATCACTCTCCTAGCCGACCCACTTGAATTTTATTCATAAAACTTAGAGTTACAAGAAAGACAATTCTGTCCCTCATAGAAGATGGGACACATAGCTTAAACTCAGATACAATAGACCTTTCACTCTCAAGGAGATACACTAGAATGGCCAAAATACCCCTGACTCGAGCATTCTAACAAGATATATATATATATATATTTTTTGATGTTCAGTTTCTGTCATATTACTCCGAAGAATTAGTCTATTTAACTCTTTTGTGTACTCCTTTACACTCTTTTTTCATTGCCTTAAATTCTGCACCTTTTGGTAAAGAGTTTTCTCATAATCCAGTGGTAAGAATTGTAAAGCTTGCGCTATTTGGTCTTTCCATCACTGGTTGTTATTCCTTTCTTGCTGATCACCATCTGATTGCTCAATGTCTTCTTCATTTGATTTCACTAAGAATGTTAGTGAGCTGTTCATAAACTCTAGGAGCTTGTTTTCTTCATTCCAACTCCAAATCACTTGCTATGTCACCATCCCTAGCAGCATTTCGAGCTACAAGAACTTGCTCTAATACCACTTGATGTGGACAGAAAAACAACTTATATGCAAAACTTTAAGTGTACAACTATATTAAGCTGAAAATAAGAAAACAAGTTGGATCCTTAGGGATTTTAGCCCAAGGTTTAGCATGTTGGTGTCGGTGGAAACGTCAATTGTCCAAATATAAGAAACATGGCAGAAATGTCGAAAATGTCAATGTTAGGTTGCTTCTTTGCAACTTGGGGGATAAAGGTTCAAATCTTGGAAACAACCTCTCTGTATGTGTAGGGGTAAGGCTGCATACATCTGTCCCTCCTCAGATCCCTCTTTGGCGGGAGCCTTGTGCATTGGGCTGCCCTTTTTTCTTGTACTACACATAGTACTGGTAGTGTTCACAGGGAAATGTGTTGATTCCAATAAAATTTCATGTTGCTACCCATGGAAGTAGAAATGAAAATATGTTGTGGAAACTATCTCTTGTACTCCACATAGTGTGGTTGATTCTAGTAAAATTTTGTGTCACTACCCATGGAAATGGAAATATGTTGTGAAAATATTAGAGACATTAGGGACATTTCAAACCATGTTTTAGACCTAAATCTGAAGTAGAACTCCTCTTGGAACAGTTCCGTGACAGTAACAATGGTGTTAATCTGGCCTCTTGCATAGACACACAATGATAAAGGGATTGAAAGGCACCAAAATGGGTCGACTCCTCAAAACCCAAGCTCCAAATGCTTCAAAACCCTAGCTGGAGCTGAGCTACAACTTAAGAAGGAGAGAAAAAAAACCAAAAGACCACTTCAGAAATATTTACACATAAACCCCTAGAATGGCTTGCTGGAGAAACCAACTAAAATATTTACACATAAGCCCCTAGAATGTTCTCCCTTCACTAACAATTTCTCAAGAACAAAATTAACTTCAAACAAACTCCCAAAAGATAACTTCTACTACAAAAACACTCAAGAGACCAAAACCCAACAGATGCACACCCAAACCCAGCTCCCCTTGACCAGAATATGGCTTATAAAATGATGAAAATACCCTAGGTTCCAAATTGACTACAAAACTTCCCATGACAACTATTTGGAGATCCTACTACAAAAATGAACTCAAACATATTTACATCTCTTTTTTCTTTATTCTTTTATTCTTTTTCTTTTTTGGGCTCATCACGTAATCTAGCATAGAAAGCAATGCTTCCCTATTATGTATATTACTATGTATCAATTGAGAATCAGTAGATAGAGTAGCTTAGCATTGTTGCAACAATAACTGAATCAAGAAATCTGTTAATTTTCTTCTTAATGCTATTAAATATGTTTCCTCTGCTAACTAAAATGAACTTTTATGTCTTCTCTATGTTATTTTTCCTTCTTTCAGATGGCACATGAATTGTATGGTGTGTTATCTGGTGGTTTAAGCATTACAGAGGAAAACAAAATCCCAGCATATGGAAGAGGAGCTGAGTCTTTCCTTGAGAAAGTAGTTACCCCAATATACAGGGTTATATTTGAGGTGCTTTATCTCCTGACTATTGTATCTTCTTGCATAAATATTTCTATTTAGATTCTAAGTCTGGTTTTTGAAAACTGAAGGAGGCAACTAAGGAAGAAAGTGGATTGGGTGATCATTCTAAATGGAGAAACTATGATGATTTGAACGAGTTTTTCTGGTCGGCATCATCTTTCTGCTTATGTTACCTTTTCTATTTCTTTACACTGCAATGCCACTTCCCTTAAAAAAGCTGGGAATTTGGGAGAATCATTTCTGATTAACTCTTGCAGGTCTCTTGATTGCTTCCAGCTTGGTTGGCCCCTCTATCTGGGTCATGATTTCTTCCGCACACAGCCTTTCGGAGATGGTCATGTTACAAATGCTTCACTTACAGATACAGAAGAAAATATGAAGAAAGAAGAAAAGGAAGAAGTAAAGATAGTAAGTTGTCTTGTTACACTTAACATAGACAGTAGATTTATTGGATTCCTTCCAGCTTAGTTGGCCCCTCTGTCTGAATCATGATTTCTTCCGCACACAGCTTTTCGGAGATGGTCATGATACAAATGCTTCACTTACAGCTACAGAAGAAAACAGGAAGAAAGAAGAAAAGGAAGAAGTAAAAATAGTAAGTTGTCTTGTTACACTTACCCTAGACAGTAGATTTATTGGATTCTAGTAAAAATCTTCAGAGAAAAAGTTGAAATTACATAATACCTTTCATTCTCAATTTGCTCAAAATGGTATGGGAGCTTACATGAGTTATACTCTTTATTAAAACCTTACTAAACTTTCAAATAAACTCCCTAAAATATCCTAGGATATCCATACGTTTTAAGACCAAAATCTACTAATTTTATTTCCTATAATACCATGGTTCCACATTCCACTATAACTCACATGTGGGTTAACCAAATTAAGTGGGATTTAAACCATAAATACTATGTTTTTGGGTGATTCAGGTTATGGGGTCCATGTGGGAAAGCTTTGACTTTGGCCATTGACCAATGTTTACAATCTACACATTCTAGAAACTGTATTTTGGATTGATGAAGGCCTTCCTCTGGACTAATCTTCATGAAATTTTTATGGATGCTTCTATAAGAACTCTATCATTCCAAAAATTCATTTTAATCCAACAGCTGCACGAGAGGAATTAATCCTGCAAATTCTGCCCAGAGTTTGGACTATTATGCATAACTGTTTTCTCTTGCATTATCTTTTTTGATTTAGAAAATGCTTGTTGAAATCTGTTTTTCCATTTTGACAGTAGTTTTAAGGAATAAAGAACACTCCTAATAAGGGGCTGCATTGAGCTAAGCAGTCCTGACATAATGGTGTAGTTTTCTGTACCCACTTTTCATAAGAAGGATAAGAAGAATCAGGTGCTTTCGTCTTTCTTTGTTCATTTCTTAGGGAACAGGTGATATATCATTCTGGATTTAAAGACACACCCAGGGAAAATTTAGGGATTAATTCATGGTTACCATTTATGGTGGGTAGGATTGTTAATCTCAGTCTTTATAGTGTCTTTCTTTGAAGTTGAAAGTGCATGCATGGTGAAATCTCATTATGAGCCGATTGTAACATTTACATTTTTATTTAATGAATTTCCTCTTTATTTACCATAAAACATTTAAATGGTAAAATCTCTGTAGTGTCTGAAGGCAACCATGCAGTCCAAGCAAAGAAGAAGATAGTGAGAAAACTGAGAGCTGGGAGCCAAAAGTTAGTGTAGGTGGCTGCTCCACACATTATTATATCAGGGCAACCATAAGAGAGGGTAAAAGGACATATTTATCACTGATTACAAAAGAAGCATGTAAACAGTACAGACAAACATCATAGACAACACTCCCCCTCAATTTGGGTTATAGATGTCAATTATTCCCAACTTGTTACAAAGCTCACTATGATGAGGAATAGCTAAACCCTTATTAAGTACATTGGCTAACTGATTTGCAGAGTTAACAAAAGGAATGCATATTTCACCCATTTCTATCTTCTCTATAATAAAATGCTTATCCAGTTAGATGTGCTTGGTTCTGTCATAGAGGACCAGATTATGAGCAATGTTGATGGCTGCCTTGTTGTCACAGTAGAGGGACATGGGTTTAATAGCAGGAAAGACTAACTATTGGAACATATTCTTCACCATAACAACTCAGAAACTCCATGTGTCTTAGCACAATATTCAGCCTCTGCACTTGACTGAGCAACTACTGTTTGCTTCTTACCCCTCCATGTAACAAGATTACCACCAATAAATGCACAGTAACTTGAGGTGGACCTTCTATCATTAGTAGAGCTGGCCCAATTGGCATTAGTATAAGCTTCAACTCTTAGATGCCCATTGTTCGCAAACAAGATACCTCTCTCCGGATGCTTCTTTAAGTACTTGAGGACCCTTAGATTTGTACTGCAACAATGTAGCCTGAATGTTTTTCAAAGTCACACAAATGTAGATTGAAATGATACCCAATTCATTAACACTGGTTCAACACTTTAGTTGTTTGAAACATCAAGGGAAAAGGAGAAACTGTTGGGGTGGCAAATATAGAGATAAACAAGAGGTTGTGTCACATATAACATGAGACTTGATTCCAATGAGTCTAAGTAGTCCCATGGATCATAATCTTCTGATCTCATTGATTGAAAAACCTTCTTATGGTCATATGCATTAGAAAAGTCCAATATGACTTTTATATGATTATTTTACCATAAAATTATAAAACCAATAAAGTTCCTTAAATCCAATTTGAGTTCACCATCATAAAATCTTGAAGTCCTTAAAATATTAGAATAGAGGTTTTTCTCCTCAAGAACTGCAAGTTACTAGAAAACCTGTTAATGACAACAGATTTCTAGTGTCACAAAACTTGGCAAAGCATGTAGGAAATTCGGGAAGATATTGGGTCAACTGACCTATTCACTTTGTATATATGGCATTACAAATAAAAACCGAATGCCACTCTTACAAGTTTATGACTTAATATTACCACACCTTTTTGGTACTTTCACAAGTATTATGAGAAAGTATTTTAAGCTAGGACTTTGTTAAGAAGGGGCATTGCACACGTAAAGTTAGTGTTCCTTTGTGTGTGTGTGTGTGTGTGTGTGTGTGTGTGTGTGTGTGTGTTTTGGAGAGGAGCATAGCTTTATTTTTTTTTTGGTGTGTTTAAGAAGAGTAAGTTATTCTTTTGAATAATTTTTTGGACCTACTGATTAGTTACTTAATGCACAATTGGCAAGATTAAGCCCTAGATCTTTTCTAAAGTTTCCCAATATGTTTCTCATTGTTATTGTATTTGCTTTAAACTAATGTCTTCTTCTCATGCTGATTTCAGACTAGTCCAAAGGAAGATCACAAAATACAATGGTTAGGGAAAACAAATTTTGTGGAGATTCGTTCATTTTGGCACCTTTTTAGGAGTTTCAATAGGATGTGGACATTTTTTATTTTAGTTCTTCAGGTACAAGTTATGTAGTGTGAAGGGGGTGAGTCTGCTCTTTCTTATGGATTTTCTATATTGCTGAATTCTTTCTGTTGGTACCTAGGCAATGATAATAATGGCATGGCATGGCCTGGAATCCCCATTTCAATTTTATGATGCAGAAGTACTTGAAGATATCATGAGCATCTTCATAACTTCCGCAATTCTTAATCTCATCAAAGGTATTATTCTTGTTGTTCAATAGTTGTTTGAAGTCATCTCAAAAGGCTAAACAATCAGGATAGTGATGCTTAGATGAATGCCATCGGTATGCTATTTCCATTGATGGAACCATTTATTAATTTTTCTGTATTTAAGCTACTCCTAGGTTCCTTTGAATAACTTAATTTCTGACCCTATCCTTTCTAGTTTTTCCACTCATCCATCTCAGCATACACTTTTTGCCACAACTGTAGTAGGTGATAAAATGAGGGAAAAGTAGACTAAGATGGTTAAGAACATGGGTTGAAGTAGTAAAAAATGATTTAAGCACTCATAATTTAACAATGGATATGGTACTGAACAGAACGGAATTGCAAAGTAGGATTTATGTAACCAACCACATTTAGTTGGGACAAGGCTTAAATGATGTTGTAATTATAGATTAAGAATTGTTTTTTGATTGGAAACTTTTCTGGTCCTTAAAATATAAACTACCAGATTTATTGCTTTCAATCATTATAACATGAATGAGACCTTTGTATCCATTTGGAGTGATTCCATGGCAGACGCATTAAGTAATCTTGTTTAAGAGAGAAATTGTCTATAGGGATCAAATATATTGGGGATATTTGTAATTTGACCAGTTGCATTTAGAAAAAGGAGCAGGATAGATTGGCATTGCTATTCTATTTCTCTCATAATTAATAAAAACTAACATTGTTATCAAGAAAAGAAGAGGCAAGTTGTATATGATGTAATAAGCTTGGTAAGTTTAGGATTCATATTTGTTATCTGTCATTGATGTCGAGAAGGCAAGAGGAAGGAGAGAGAGGAGTGAAACATCGGTGATCCAAAAGTGTGTCATGGTGCCTGCACCAATGTTTTATTAAGATTATTGTTTAAAACATTGTAAAATGACCAAAAAGCCTTAGGCACAAAATACAAGGGTTATAGAATTATAACACTCCCCCTCAAGTTGGGTGATACCAATCGTTTCCAAGTTGTTATGTAGTTTATTATGACACATTACGCTCTTAGTAAATATATTAACTACTTGCTCCTTAGAGCTTACAAATATAAGGAAGATTTCATCCCTTTCAATCTTCTCATGAATGAAAATGCTTGTCAACTTCTCTATGTTTAGTCCTATCATGTTGAACTGGGTTGTGTGAAATTTTGATGCCTGCCTTGTTCACAATAAAGAGAAATTTAACCTAAAGCTGGAAACCCCAGCTCTACCAGTAAGTTTTTTAACTATATTACTTACCATTTTCATGTGCCATGGCTTGACATTCTGCCTCAACACTTTCTCTTGCCACTACATTTTGTTTTTGGTTTCTGTAGGTCTTTAGATTTCCACCTATAAAGGTGCAATAATCCATAGTAGATCTCTAATCATCAATGGATCCTAGAAAGGTGCAATGGCCCCTTTTCACAGTGAGGGCATAACACTGTCTGGATGCTCATTCCTTTGCTTTGTAGCTTGTCCCTTGTCAAACATTTTCCTAATGTTGCTGAAAATGCCAATGGTTAGGACCGTATCCAGTCCACCCCATCCCAAGACACCATAGTTGGCACCGGCATTGGTTGATGGCTTTTTTTTTGCTGTCCATGCCATAAATACTACTTTTTGTAGGTACAGTGCTGTTCCATATCTCCTTTGATGGGAATTGACCTATATCTGATTGTTGCGTCTGGTTGAAGGAGGATTTTACTATTTAATCTTAATGTGTCCTTGAAGCATTTTTTTCCTTGTGTTCACAGCTATCTCTTATCTCTCTTGTTATGTATGCATTATAGTAACAAAAAAAATAATTTACCCTAATAATTAGGTATATTGTCTTTAGTTTCTTTATCCAAACCATTTTCTATTCTTGGTAGACTGTAACAACTGTTTTACAAGCTAAAGCAAGGTTTACACTTGCAGCCATTCTTGATATTGTCTTTATGTGGAAAGCAAGGCACTTAATGGACTTCTCTCAGATCCTGAGATATATACTGAAGCTTGTTGTATCAGTGACATGGATCATCATTCTTCCTGTTTATTATGCCGACTCTAGAAGACACTCTACTTGCCATGCCAAACAATATGGGAGTTGGGTTGGAGAATGGTGTGTTTCTTCCTATATGGTGGCAATTGCATTTTATTTGGTGACCAATGCAGTAGGGCTGGTGTTGTTTCTAGTTCCTGCAGTTGGCAGATACATTGAGACCTCAAATCTGTGGGTGTTCACTGTTTTGTCTTGGTGGTCACAGGTATTGCTCAATGTTTTTCTGGGATGTATTAAGGATTATTAGTTGAATGCACTGTTCTGCTAGTAAATTCATGTATCCTACCAGCTTTTTCTTGATTAACAACAATTAAAATTTTATTGATGCACATCCAGTCCTGTATATTGCTAAGTGCTAGCTGCTAAGCACTCCTTTAAAAAAGTTGACTATATTTTATTAAGTTGTGTATAATTAAAAATATTTCATAAAGGAAAGTAAAAAGAAAAAGTCATCTATAATGATAAACTTGAAAAAAATAACGGGTTTAAAGAGAAAAATGAATCATATCAAAACAAATCATTTGCATGATATCTATGTACATTTAAATTCAAAGGCTTACATTTATATGAGTATGTAACTATTTCATGTTGTTACCCATAGAAATGAAAATATTTTGTCTAAGTATTTAAACATTTTGTCTAAAGTGGTCTGCTACATTAAAAATGGGTGAAATGGACAAATCAGTTGGTAGCTCAATTTCATATGCATTGTCACCAAACCATCTCAGCACTTGACATGGACCAATCTTTTTCTGCTTCAACTTATGGTAGGTCCCAACTGGAAACCTCTCAGGCCGCAAATAAACCATGACTAAATCGTCTTCATGAAACTCTTTCATTCGACGATGCTTATCTCTAGCTTCTTTATACCTTAGATTGTTTTCTTTCAGCTTCTGTTGTATATTCTCTTGAATCTCTCAAATGGATTCAGCTAAAGCTTCGGCATCATCACCACTCGCCGCAACCTTGTTATAGGAGCTAGATCAACAACACTTTTTGGTGACCGACCGTACAAAACCTTAAAAGGAATCTTCCCTGTAAATCTATTAACTGAATCATTGAAGGCAAATTCAGCTTGTGGTAGGATGAGATCCCATTGCTTTAAGTAGTCTCCAACTAGGCTCCTCAACAAGTTGCCTAGGCTTTAGTTAACCACTTCAGTTTGTCCATCTCTTTGTGGGTGAAATGTACTGCTATATTGTAGAGTAGTACCCATACACTTCTATAAAGTTCTCCAAAAGTGGCTAAGGAATCTTGTGTCATGATCTGATGTGATAGATCTTGGCAATCCATGCAACCGAACAACTTCTTTGAAAAACAAGTTAGCTACATGAAAAGCATCAGAAGTCTTTTGGCAACCAATAAAGTGGGTCATTTTGGAAAAACGATCAACCATAACAAAAATAGAATCATTACCCTAGCTGTTCTTGGCAACCCCAACACAAAATCCATAGTAATACCAGTTTGCAGTGCTTCTGGTATGGGTAAGGGAAGATACAAACTTGTATTTTGATGCTGCCCCTTAGATGTTTGGCACTCGTGACATCTATCAACATAATAGAACACATCCTTTTGTAGCCTTGGCCAAAAGTACCTTTTGGAGACCATTTCAAGTGTCTTCTTGCGTCCAAAATGTCCCTTGCAATGCAAATCAGCAATCAGTAATGGCCTCAAGGATCTTGATGGAATACATAACCTATTGCCCATGAATAGGTAACCATCATTCAACACAAACTTGGCTTGAATATCCTTGTCACCTGCTGTATAGCTTCTACAAATAGGGCCAAAATAAGGGTCATCTTGGTATTGGTCTTTGATGGAGCTGAATCCCACAACATTAGTAGACATTGTTGAAACCAAGTTGTTAAGTTGACTGTTTTTATGTATTGCTGGTTCGGCTGATAAGTGTACATGTTAGTTTGTATTGGGTTTTAAGCTGTTAGGTACTGGGCCTTTGTTGTTGGGCCTAAGTCTGTTTAGTGTTTTAAGCAGTCTGGGTGTCCCATCACTAATCAGGGGCATTCCAGACATTTCATGTAACACTGTATTGTAATCTACTATAAATAATAGTACTGTCGACTGGGTTACTCAGTTTGACATTCTCAGCACTTGTTTGCCTTCACCTCTCTTCTACTACTTCAGCTACAATCTTTCAGCAAACATGGTATCAGAGCATTGAGCGATCTTCTGGTTACAGCTGACGCCAACTCTTCTCTCTTGCTTGCTTTCTCCTTTTTTTTCTTCTTGGTTTCTGCAGAAAAACCCTAGGGTTGCTGTAGAACAGAACAGGGTTCGAACCTATGGTTTCTCTTGGTTGTAGGGCACAAGGGAGGTAAAACCCAGAAGTTGATGCCCTACTAGGCTGCTTCTAGTAGTTAGTAGCCATTCGGCTGCTAAGAGAGGTCTGTATAGGACAGACCTAGGTTGAGGACTGATTTCAGCAGTCCTAGTATTAGTCGTAGGGGTGAGCACTCTCTACAGTTGCAGAAGTCAAAGCCCAAGTGAAGTCTGCATAGTGCAGTGGTGGAGAGCTCTCAGTTTCAATTGCAGAAGTCGAAGCCCAAGTGAAGTCTGCATAGTGCAGTGTGGAGAGCTCTCAGTTTCAGGTCAGTTACTTGCTCACAGAATTCTTCTTGATGCTATAACTATTCCACTTCAGGACTGTGACCACTTCGGCTAGTCTGAGATAGTGTTATTTACACACAGTCTGCATCCAAGATGTCTTCAATATCCGGAGAGGTCTCTTCTAGGGATAACATACCTGGTGGGAGGTCTTCAAATCTGGAGAACCCGAATCTGCACAGCTTGCAGATTATAAGTGTGTTGCTGGATGAATACAACTTCAGGGAGTGGTCCGTTTCTGCAATGCTTTTTATTACTTCCCGTGAACTAACAGGTTATTTAGATGGGAAGAAGAAGGAACCCGAAGTTGGCAGTGTGGAGTATGCAGTGTGGTGCAAGGACAATGCCACCGTTATGCCCCGGCTGCTTGCTTCTATGGCTCCTCGAGTTGCCAGGACTGTTCAACACTTTCCCACAGCAGGTAAGATTTACGAAAATTTCAACTCTTGCATAATGGCATAAAACTCAACATCATAAGTGGAATACCTCTTTCTAGCATCATTGAGTTTCTCACTTAAGTAATCAACTGGATGGCCTTCTCGTCTAAGGACAGCTCCAATCCCAACATGGGATGCATCACATTCAACTTCAAAGAGCTTGTTAAAATCAGGTAAATCCAATAGCCAGCCTTCATTATCCTTATCTTTAGCTCTTGGAAGCTTTTCTCAGCTGTGTGAGTCCAAGTAAATTCACCTCTTTTCAAGCATTCAGTAATGGGTGCCACAATAGTGCTGAAATTCTTTATAAACCGACGATAAAAAGTTGCTAGCCCATGGAAACCAGAATTTCAGTCAAGGTCTTTGGTATTGGCCACTCTTGAATCGCTTGAACTTTTTTTTGATCCACCTCAATGCGCTTGGCTGAAACAACATACCCCAAAAACACCAACCGATCTGTCATAAAATTACACTTATTCAAATTTACATATAGTTGATTTTGTTTTAAGACTTCTAGGATATCTCTCAAGTGTCCTAAGTGGCTGCCATGATCTTTGTTGTAGATGAGTATGTCATCAAAATAAACTACCACAAACTTCCCCATGAACGACCTTAAAACTTGGCTCATGAACCTCATAAAGGTGCTAGGAGCATTAGACAACCCAAATGGCATAACCAGCCATTCATAAAGACCTTCCTTAGTCTTGAATGTAGTCTTCCACTCATCCCCCTCCCGGATACGAATTTGATGGTATCCACTCTTCAGATCTATCTTTGAAAAATCTTGTCAACTAGCCAATGTGTCTAACATGTCATCAAGACGGGGTACGAGAAACCTGTATTTAACTATAATTTTGTTAATGGCACGACTGTCAACACACATACTCCAACTACCATCTTTCTTTGGTGTGAGCAAAGCTGGTACAACACATGGGCTTAAGCTCTCACAAATCATCCCCTTCTTCAACAACTCCATTACTTGTCGTTGGAGCTCCTCATGCTCCTTAGGGCTCATTCTATAGTGGGGTAGGTTAGGCAATGCTGCTCCCGGCATTAAATCTATATGATGTTGTACATCTCTTAGGGGAGGAAGGCCATTGGGTAGTTCTTCAGGCATCACATTAGCATACTCATGAAGTAGCTTCTTCACCAACTCTGGAACAGGTGTTTCTTTGCTAACTTCTTTTGAAACCGACACGTAAACATGCAAATTTCCATCTTCTTGAGCCAATTTGTTTGAGGTGAAGAGAGTAGTGGTTGGTTTTGTTTCCTTCTTTGGAAATGAATCAAGTTGCATTGGTTTAAGAGTTATCTTCTTATTGTCTTTAACAAAGCTATATGTGTTCTTGTCCCCATAATGAATGGTCTTACGATCATATTGCCATGGGCGACCCAAGAGAATATGGCATGCATCCATTGGGACAACATCACACCATACCGATTCTTCAAATGTATTACCAATAAAAAAATTAACTAGGCATTTAGAAGAAACTCTTACTTCATTTCCTTTGTTGAACCACAAAATACGATATGGTTGGGGGTGTTGAACAATCTTGAGCTGTAATTTATCCACCATCTCTTGAGAAACAAGATTCTCACTACTCCCACTGTCAATAATCAGGTTACACAACTTCCCACCAGCTCCACAATGTGTTCTAAAGATATTCTTTCTCAATCAGTCCCCTGGTAGTGGTTCTTGAGGTGCAACCATAGAGTGTCATATCACTAGAGCTTTACCCTCAATATCCCCATCCAAGTTTTCTTCCTCCCCTGGTAGTGGTTCTTGAGGTGCAACCATAGAGTGTCGTATCACTAGAGCTTTACCCTCAATATCCCCATCCAAGTTTTCTTCCTCTAAAGCATTAGCTTTAGTAGTTTCAGCCACTTGCTCATCCTCAACATGGCCTATATCACCTTATTGTTCATCAGTGACTTCATCAACCGAATGTATTTGCCCTTCAATCCTTCTCTTAAGACATTCATTTGAACGATGACCCAACTCCATACACCTGAAACATCTAACAGTAGGCTGCCCTTGACTGCTCTTTGTTGCATTTGAAGTCCCTTGGACTGTAGGTCGAGTTTGGTTGATCACACGACCCCTACCCCCCAACACTTCGACCTACTGATGAAGATGTCCCTTGGACAGCACTTAGCCTCCGCTCTGAGCTCTGACTTAGTTGAGCTTTAACCTTTAGAGCTAACTGATATGCATCCTTTACCTTATACGGGCAATGTAGGCTGACTTGATCTTGTATTGGCAACCTCAAACCATTGATATATCTACTAACTTTTTGCTGTTTAGTTTCTGACATATTACTCCGAAGAGTTAATCTATTAAACTCTTTTGTGTACTCCTTCACACTCTTTTCCTGTTGCCTTAAATTCTGCACCCTTTGGTAAAGGGTTTGCTCGTAGTCTAGTGGTAAAAATTGGGATTTCAGCTTCTCTTTCTTTCTTCCCCAGGAACTAACCTTTATTTTCCCCTTCCTTTTTTTGTCCCTTTGGTAAATTTTCCACCAATCTAAGGCTGTCCCACGCATCTTTGCTGTTACAAGCTTCACTTTTCTTTCTTCATTCATTTCTTTCCAATCAAAATAATTTTCAATGCTGTCCAACCAGTTTAGAAACTCTTCAGGTTCCAATTTACCATCAAACTCAGAAATATGAAGTTGAACACCATGACCTTGATTGGATTGTGAAGAAGTTAGAGGCAGACCTATCCAAGTTGGGAATGATAAATATCTACTCCCAACTTGAAGGGGAGTGTAGAGAGCACTGATGTGGGCCCCACAGCAGTGGTCCCCACTGTGTTCGTAGGACAACATGTGTAATTATTTGTTTCAGTCATAGTAGTGTCAGCTGAGGTCAGTTTGTTATTGCAGTTGTTATTTATTTCAGTTTTTATTTACTTTATTTGTCATGTAAGTACTAAGGGCAGATTTGTTCTTTTCTCTATGTACTGAACATAACCTATAAATAGTAAGAGAGTGGCAGCGGCAGATGTGTTAGAATCTGTCCCTCCTTTCAAACCCTTGTGTTCTCTTGTTTCTCTTCTCTTCCTTCTCCTTCCTCTCACTTTTCTTCTGCTTTTCTTAACCTAAAATCTATTAGGGTTCAAGACTGATTGCAGTCTTGATCTTCTACTGATTGTAAAGCTTGCACTATTCGGTCTTCCCACCGCTGGTTGTTATTCCTTCCATGCTGATCACCTTCAGGTTGCTCAGTGTCTTCACTTGATTCTTCACCAATAATGTCAGTGAGTTGTTCATCAACTCTAGGAGCTTGTCTTCTTCTTCCTAGCTCCAAATCATTTTCTACTTCACCATCCCTAGCAGCATTTTGAGCTACAAGTTGAGCAAGATGTTCAATCTGTTCTTGTAGTCCTCTTATAGCCTCTTGGAAAACCTCTACAGTGACATGTTGTGGTCTTCTACCACCCCTACCATGGCCACCTCTTGCTGCCATGATAATATAGAAAACACAAGAAGGAGATGAACTTTGAAACAAACGCAAGGAAAGAACTTGCTCTGATACCACTTGATGTGGACAGAAGGAAAAGTTACATGCAGTACCTCAAGTATACAGCAATAATCACAAGAAATACCAAGATGAAAACAACAAAATAAGTTGGATTTTTAGGGATTTCAGACCTGAACCTGAAGTAAAACTCCTCCTAGAACAGTTCAGCTACAGTAACAATGGCAGCAAGCTGGCCTCCCGCGCGGACACGCAGCGATGGAGGGATTGGAAGGTGCCAAAATGGGTCGACTCCTCAAAACCCAAGCTCCCAATGCTTGAAAACCCTAGCTGGGGCTGAGCTACAGCTCAAACAAGAGAGAAAGAACAAGAAAACCCCTTCAGAAACAACCTCCTCTTTTATAAGACTCATTGGCTTGCTGGACAAGCTAGTTAAACTATTTATACATAAGCCCCTAGAATGCTTCCCTCTCACTAACAACTCCTTAGGAACAAAAATGAACATCTAAAAGATAACTTTTGTTACAAAAGGTCCCAGGAGACCAAAACCCAATAGAAATGCACCCAACTGCCCCTGACCAAAAACCTAACTTATAAAATGATGAAAATACCCCTGGTCCCAAACTGTCAACAAAACTACCCAAAGACAACAATTTGGGATCCCGCTATAAAAAACATGAAAAACAGATTACATTCACACATTTTTTTTCTTGCCTTATCACAGCTCAGTGTTAATCTTAGCAATTTTTAAGGATCGATAGGTTTGTAATTCAAGGGCTAAAGATAGGGAAGAGTTTGAATACACAAAACTTGGTGGTTAACGGGGACTCAAAAACAATGGTGAAGTGGCTAGAGAATGACAGCAGTGGAACTTGGAGATAATCAGCATATATTGAAGGAAACAAAGCAAATTGCAAGGAACATGGCTCTTACCTGGAGATGGACTTATAGATTAGCAAACAGTTTAGCTAACTCACTTGAAAAACAAGGGGTTAATAGGGGTCACTTGTAAATGGGTGTTACAAGATTGTAATGAATGTAATAATCTTTGGGGTTAGGCATCAAGGCTAGCCTAACAAATATATAATCCCTGTACTATACTGGACATTCTTTTATTATATTCAATGAAATGTCAGTGTTATGTATGAAAAAAAAGTCAGCTACTGCTTGCTTTGATTGATTCAAGTGCATTGTTTAAGTAATTCCTTTTGGATAGTTACATCCAAATGATAAACTATTCATAAAATGGGGGTAATTCCTTGATTTCCCTACTTGTATATGTGTATTATATTGTTGTTACTAGTGATAATCAAATAGAGGTTAAAGAAATTTCTATCCCTGCTTCCATTTCTAGTGAGCACCATGGTGTGTTTTTTTCTTTAATAAAATGCTTTCAGTTATTTATCAAAAAAATCAAATAAAGGTTGCAAGATTAAAGCAGTTTCTAGCTTTAGAGTTTGAGATTAAGACTTGGGAGACCTGTGATACTTCTTGGGTGTTGAAGCGGCTCAAATCAATTGCATTTTTTATCTCTAAAAGGAAATACATCTTGGAGTTGCTAGAAGATACTAGTATATTAGGAGTTAAGCCAGATGAAACTCCAATAGAATTGAATTATAACCTCACTCGTGAACAATGATTGATGTATTATTTGTCAATCACAACAAAACTCATGATAATCTGAGTATATTTGTACTTTATGTCATGCATCCATTCTTTGGTAGCAATTCTTTTTACTTTCGTCCCAATTAATGATTGTGCACTGGGATTTGAATTTGTTTATGATTAAGGCGTGGTCAAGTCTGATGAATGTATGATTCTCAACTTCATATGATGAATTTGCTACCCTTTTGCAGCCTTGTTTGTATGTTGGACGTGGAATGCAAGAAAACCTACTTCCTTGTTTGAAGTAACTCCCTTAGTCATGAACTGGAAGCTTCTTCACCTATCTATCTATCTATTTTGTCATGATCTGTATCCTTGTGTTACATTCTAGGTACACACTTTTTTGGGTGTTATTGTTGCTGAGCAAGTTTGCATTCAGCTACCATTTCGAGGTAATGTAGCAATCTTTTTGATATTAGAGTGCTAGTATTAAGTGATACAATAAAATCAGATGCTAAGTTGAAGATAGTACATCTTAAAATCTATCCAGCATGCTGATATTACCAAGGTTTAGCAGTATAGTACTTAAGAGTCTGGGTTCTATTAAAAAAGAGTCACTGTAATTGAAAAAAGGAAGTGTTTACTTGATGAAATAAAGTTAGGTTTACTGATTCTATGCCAGGAATTTTTTCTCCTTTTATTCTTCTCTCTCTCTCTCACCTATTTCTTCTTCCAAGTCATTTATCTCTTTGCTGTTTGGCCTAACAGCAAGAGTTCTTCTCTTTATTTCTAATTTCTTGCTCATTCTTTGGTGGATAGCAAGATTGTAGTTGCTTTTCATCCCTATTCTTCATCATTAATCACTAAAGAGCCTATTTCATCCCACAAAGCCCACCACCCGATTTGAAATTTTTAAGATCTACTTTGCCCTACATCATTTCTTTTCAATATGGAAATTCTTAAGTCAGATAGTTCTTTACTGCGTAGTAACAGAGCTAGTATTTTAGCCTTGTTCACTATAAAACAACCAAGAAAACTAATTCATGAATGTTTGAGAACAGGCCTGGGTCTTCTTTCTCTTCTTATTCGTGTGGATTGGTCAAAAATACCAAGAACAGTGCACCAACTTTTGTTGTCATGACCAGTAGTATCCTTTTTTGATTGGTATGGCCAGCAATACCCTTTCAAGATAAAGAAGCTATTTACGGAGGATCACTCCATCTGCCACTTAATGGGGTCTTTGAAAGGAAATAAGCAGAAAAGCATTTGAAAACAAGTCAAGACTTCAAAGACATGAATAGAACAGATTTTGAAGAAAAATGGGTGGATCTAGTGTGACAATAATGTGAATTTTGTTAGTGAATTTCATGTGGAGGATCTCTTATCATTTAAGAGATCCCACTATTGACTTTTTGTACATTTTGTACTTGCACAAGGTACACACACATATAATGAAGTCAAAGTTAACTTTATCAAAAGAGAAAATTTCATGAAATGTTAACGAAAGTGCATGGACTTTATCTATCTAGTGAATAAGAGAAATTAAGAAATTAAAAATAAACATGAATTAATAATTAGAGAAGATTAGGAAACTTAAAGAGGGTTGATGGTGATATGATCTATTTCTCGTGAAACTTGGCTTTTATACTTCCAAGAGTAATACAATATAGGTGTACAACCATGGTAAATGGAATAAAGGTTTGACATGTTTATACCCTTCAATGCCACATTGAGTTTTAAGTTGTCTCAAAGTTGTTTTTTCTTTCTTGAGTGGTGCTACCACAAATTTACTTCTCAACACAAGTACAATAATTTGTGCTTCTGATAACCTGGAGGAAAAGATTGCACCTTTGCATGGTTTTGCCAAAAATTGATACAGTCAAAGAATCACCGATGTCCAATAGTCTATAAGGCTCCAGTTGGGAAGAGTGCAAATACAAATATGTAGTGCATTCTGGTCCATGCAAATGCAAAGTTGGTTTAGTTTTGCATTGATAATTTTACTTTCTTGCCAAATGATTTTTAGCTGTAATGGGCACAAACACGAATTCCTAGATTGGAATCTTCCTTTTTCTTACACTGACCAACTTTGCTCTCATTTTGGATGCAAATATGCCTTTAAATTTGTGAAGGCTGTCACTTTCAGTACATAAATGCATTCTTACTAAACACCAGAAAAACTGAACCAGAGTGCATATATGCACTGAACCAGCATTTGCCTCTTCCTAAAAGGAGCCTAATAAAAAAAGAGAAAGAAACAAGACCCTTAACAGAGAGGAAAGGAAACAAGTGGTGGAGGATTCGTTTGAGGAAGAAGGAAATCTAAGTGATGCAAGTAAAGAATAAATCCAAATTGATGAGATGCACCTGATTGAAAAAGCTGTGGATATGAACAAAGTAATTGAGACTGAGGTTATAGTTAGCAAGGCTTTTGGTGCCCTTGTATTAGGAGAGCAATTTACCAGGAAGATGTTTCAAGAATTGGAAGAAAATTACAAAATGCTGGCAAAAGATGTAGATGATACTTTATGTCTAAATAAAGAAAGAAAGAAAAGAAAAAAAAAAAGAAAAAGGTAAGAAAAAAAAAGGAAAAAATAGGGAGAATAATGGTGAGATTTCTTTCTTGGAATGTCATGGGTTGAGAGATTTCAGGAGAGGAGAGCTAGTGAGGAATTTGGTGAGGAAGAATAGGGTTGAGCTACTTCTGTTATAGGAAACAAAACTGGAAAAAGTTGACTTGGGCATTTTAAGAGATGCTTGGGGTTCAAACAGTTGAGGTTGGGTTGAGTGTGAAGTAGCAGAGCTTGAGGGAGGTTTATTGGTGATTTGGGATTCTGAAATAGGGGCAAGGGTGGGGTTTTTAAGGGAGTACATTTGGTTTCAGTTGTGTTGGATCATGGGGAGACAAAAGGGAGAGTGCTAGTTTGCAGGGGTGGGGCCTTGGCTATTGGGGGGGGGGGACCAATATTTGTGTGAGGAAGAATGAGATGAAAGGGGTAGGGAAAATAGGGTTTCAGTGTCAATAAGGAGCTTTGCAGAGTTTATCCGGAGAAATGGACTGACTGGTTGTTGGGGTTTGGGTGCAATATTAACTTGGTCAAATGGACAAGATCCACCAATTTTGAGAAGGTTGGATAGATTTTTGTTTGATGGGGATTGGGAAGAATTATTTACAAATGTGGTGCAGGAAACTTTGACTTCCACTATTTTGAACCACAAACCAATAATTGAAGGTAGGTTTGCTTTCAAAAGTACAATTGGTTGAGATATAGCTAGAGAGGAGAGACTTGAGATGGTGGAAGGAATACATTAATAGAAAGTTTTCTGTAAAGTCTTTCTATAAAACTCTTTTGAGAAATCAGGTAGAAAGATCGGAGGTGAGAGGTGTATGGGGAAACCCTATCCCACCCAGGGTTGAAGCTTTTGCATGGCTGGTTGCTTTGGATAGCATCTTGTTAAAGTTTATACTTCAGGGGTAATATTGTCTTTTTGTCTTTTGTTTACTAGTCTTATGTCATATGCAACTCTTGGAGGGCATTTTTTAATTTTGTTTTTTATTAAAGTCTAATAAAAGAAAGGTTGATAAGAGGGGGAGAGACAGGAAGTTTGAATCTCTCTCTTGGACCTCGTTTCTTCTCACTTCTTGCTTTCTTTTCTCTTTTTCGACCTTACCTCTGATGACCCCACAGATCTGATAACACCTGTAACAACAAAAAGAATTTCGAATGGCAACACACGACAAATTGATCAGAACTTTAGCAATGCACCAAAGAGCGTAGATGACCCAACTTGACATACATCCAAAAGACACTTTTCCTGAAGACTGTCACTTGCAAAGTAATCACTGTATCTTTCCTCAAGGAGAAGTCCAATATATATAGAGTCTCACTAACGTTAGGAGATATTACCGTTTGAGGACCCAACTGATAAGTGATCAGCTTGGATTTAGAGTCATCACTTGGACTGGTTCAGCCCGTTGGATCAAGTGCAAGTGTCCACTAGGTAGGACTAAGTGCCAAAAAATTTTCAACTACCTAGACAGCCTATCGACCAAGCCAAACAATTTATGCTGACATGGCAATAGGTTGTTAAACAGCAAAGTAAACAATCACAATTAATAAGAAGGATAATACTGCATTAAGCACAAAGACACTTTTACCCATTGGTGTAGGTTATACCATTGGCCGTAGGATTTATCCTTACACCAAGGTTATTCCAATTGAGGGCATTTGGCCACTCATATCAACAATCTCAACCAAATCTCTTCCTCATCCCGTCTCTTCTTTATTTCAAATTTTCTTCACCTTCTTTTTGGCTTTTTATTACATGGTATAAGAGCACTAGGGTTTGGCTATCACTGTTCAGGCAACTTTTAGTACCCTAGGAATAGAGAGCTCACTCTGTTCACTACAAGGAAGAAAAACAACCTGAAGGAGTGTCGCCCATTAGAAAAGGAGGCTTTAAAGCCTCCAGTTGTGGCTGTTATGGTGTTTTGGGTGTTCTTCTAAAGTTCTGTCTTACTGCAACCCAAAGGAGGGACTATTATTGTGTGTGGCTAGTGCAATAGGTTAGTGATAGTGTGTGGAGTTCGAATAATGTGTTGTGGTATGGTGACAACCCTACTGTAAATGTGTGAAGTAGTTGGTCTCCCAAGTGAGAGTTGTGCAGTTTCCAATTGCAGTATTTGGCTTCTTATGTGGTATCTAGCTTCTCTTTCGGTGTTGGAAACTAGTGTAACAAGTTGATTTTCTTATTGTGAGTGACTATATTGTACAACCTTTTGTGACCTATGGCTTCTTCCACTAGTAGAACTAAATCAGCTGTGGTAGTGCAACTGGTTTCAATGAATGCCCTACTGACCACGGTTAAGCTTAATGGCATGGACTATGTACCATGGGCCAAGTCTGTGGAAGTTTCTTTAATTGGAAGAGGCGATCTGAAATATATTAGGGAGGACCAACCTAGATCTCCTTAGTTGTGTGAGCAAATAGAAAATTTTTGCTTATATGAGCTAACATAGAATTGCATAGCCAGGTCATCAGCATGTAGTTCTCCTCTACCCACTTGGAAGAGTTAGTCGTAGGTTTCTTTTCTTCACCAGTGACATACCCCAATTTTCCATGAGCACCAATAGCCATTTTGGCTGATTGTGACCACTCCAAATTGTTTGTACCATCCAACCTAACTGTAGTGATGGTCCCTATCCCAAAAGGGTTACTAGCACCTCCTCCACCTAGTCCCATTTCATTGGTAGACTTGTACTCAACTCCACTGCCCTCCATAATTCCCAAAATAGTTTAGAAACTGTAGATGAGAGAATAGATTTATCCGTTTTAGAGGCCTCAACCAACCTTCTAGTACCCAGAAACCTTTGTCCACAAAGATTCCTCTTTTGTTGGAGCGAGTAGAAACAGAAGAAAAGGCTGCCGCTCCCACCAGAGACCTCAGAAAACTCCAAAACTTGAATTGCCTCCTTCAGAAAACACCAAGAAGTCTAAAACATCCAGAGCACCCCTTCCTAGGTCAAAAATAAAGTCCTACTGCAATCAGGACTCTTTTTCCTCCAGTTCTTCCTGATTTCAATGGTCAACCCAAGATTTGACACAAAGGGTTCTAGATCCACCAAAAACTCCAAGAACTTGGCACTTTTGAAGTCTACGATGAGCTCTCTAACTCACCATGCAGTCGGCTCATCTAGGGCTGCATGATGGAAGACTCAAAAAATCCCAAAAGTTGCTTTGATATCAAGTAGAAAAAGAGAAAACAATAATCTGATTTGATAAGAGTGAAAAAGAAGAAAGAAAGAAAGAGTTCTTAGTGAGAAGAGAAGAAGAGAAAGAGAAAAAGAGATGGAGAGAAGCCAATAATGATCTGGCCGCCCCACCCATTATCTTAAATACTCATAGAAAAGATTGATTACAAAGACTAGTATGCCCTTAATGGGGTGGCTACTGTTCATAACCTAAAAACAGCTCCAAAAAACAACATAAACTAGTGGGCCTTGGCCTTGGGCCCAGTAACACGAACTAATGATTATAAAAAAAAAATCATAAGAAACTACTGAATCTAACAATCAGAGACTGAAAGATCCTGGTATCTGGCTATCCCTTCCTGCACATATTCTTGTGGCAAGGACTGAGATTTGATTTAGCATAAGATTAAAATGCAGAACATGTGCCACTTTTTTTTTTGTTCGTTGGGTTCCTTTGTAGGAATATAAACAGATAACCATATGCCACTCTATGTTGATGGGTTGCAGATAAGGCCACTTGTTGACCCAACAAAGCAGATTATGAAAATTGGGGTGAACAAATATGATTGGCATGAGCTTTTCCCTAAAGGTTCAATTCTTCCCATTTCATTTCTGTAAATATTCGTCCTGCCAATTAAAAGTTGAGTAAATAGAAAAATAAAATAATAGTTGTCTCATTCAATTAGTTCTGTACAACTTATAACGCTTTTATCTTCAGTGAAAAGCAATGCTGGTGCAATTGTGGCAGTTTGGGCTCCCATTATAATTGTGAGTGACTCTTGCCTTGTTTGGGTTCTATAATCTCTAGAAATCTTTTGAGTCATCAACCTTACCACATATTTACAACCAACAAAGCAAGGAAGAAGTTTAAAACCTTCTCATTTGTTCTGTTACAGTTTGTATCAATCATTATTCATCATTAGGTAGAAATCATTCACATCATGTTGTGCTTGAATGCAGATTTATTTTATGGACACACAGGTTTGGTATTCTGTTTACTGTACAATTTTTGGTGGAGTTTATGGTGTATTTCGACATCTTGGTGAGGTAAGCTTTCCTTTTTCCCTGGGTGTTGATATGGAACTTTGTCTTACTTTCCTTTTCTTTATTTAGATACGTACAATGGGAATGCTAAGAAGTAGATTCCAGTCTCTTCCCTCAGCTTTCAATGTTTGCCTAGTTCCACCTTCTTCAAAGAATGGACAGAAAAATGTAAAAAGCTTCTTCCATCTGAAAATTAACAAGGTATTTCTACTTTATCATGTTATCAAGTGATTTTAATTCATCATCATTGTCATCATCTAAGCCTTGTCCCTTCTATATAGGGTCGGCTACATCAGTCCTGCTCCACCATTCTGTTCTGTTCAATACCATATCCATTGTTAAATTATGGGCCTTTAAATCATTTCTCTCTACCTCAGTCCATGTCCTTTTGGTCTGCCTCTAGATCTTCTAGCCCTTTCAATTTGTAACAGATCACTTCTTACTGTTGCTATAGATGGTCAAGTCATTTTAACTATTCTAATGATTTAATTTTCTTTCTTGCCACTAATTTTGAGCCAGTTTGGTCTCAGGTCTCAGAAAATGAGAAAAATGGTGTTGCCAAATTTGCTCAAGTGTGGAACCAAATTATCGATAGTCTCCGTTCTGAAGACTTGATAAGCAATAGGTACATTTTATTTCTCAGAAAATACATAAGATCAATAATTAGCTTCAAACCCAATAAGAATTTGCTCCTTTGTAAACAGGGAGCGGGATCTGATGACTATAACTTTATCATCAGAGTTAACTTCTGGCTTAGTATGCTGGCCGGTTTTTCTTCTGGCAACAAAGGTGTGGCATTTCTTCTCTAGCACTTGCAGTCATAACATTCTACTGTTTCTCATATACAAAATCTCCTTTGAATTCTTATCAGTTATCAACCGCATTTAGCATTGCTAAAGATTTTGTGGGGAAGGATGAGAATCTGTTCAAAAAGATCAAAAAAGATTACTACATGTACTATGCTGTGAAGGAGTGCTACGAGTCACTGAAGTATATCTTCAAGTTCATTGTGAAGGGTGATCTGGAGAAAAGGTAGAGAAACAATACCAACTAATCAATATAAAGTCTTCCATTATTTATCACATTCTTCTGGATAGGGATAATTTCTTATTTTAGAGCCATTCAGATTGTTCTATCACATTCTTCTCCATTTTGAATAATTTCCATTGTTCTATCACGTTCTTATAAAGTTCATTGTGAATAATTTCCATTATTTATCACGTTCTTCTCCATTAAAGAAAGAGCAAGAGATTAGAAAGAAAGGGAAGAACTCTTCTTGTTCGGGTAAACAATAATGAGATAGAACACTTGGTAGAGGAAATAGGTGAGAAATAAGGGGAAAAAGAAAATTTCCTGGAAACAACCAGAGTTCACTAAACTAAACTTTATCTCATCAAACCTACTCCTTAAATTGCAACAATGGTGATTATTTGTAGACTGAATATATGAATCGGAAATTGCAATAGGAATTGAACTTGTTTATTTTCCCATGGATTCTTTCTTTGCTTCTATATCTGTATCACTTCTCTATTTGTGATGCCGCATTTGTTTCTTGTTAGGATTGTGACAGAGATTATATCTGAAGTAGAAGCCAGTATTAGCAGATCCAGTCTTCTTATAGATTTCAAGATGAGTGAACTACCTGGCCTACACAGTAAATGTATTGATCTGGTTAATCTTCTGGTAAGTATCTTACATTAAATCATTAGTTGTATTTTTTAGCTTATCTTTTTTTCCTTTATTACTTTGAGCATGACAACTGACATTTTCATTGTTATATGCCATTTTTTTCAAGCTTATGAACAGAAAACACCATGAAGATTCCATCATTATGATACTGCAAGACATATTTGAGGTTGTAACAAAAGATATGATGACAAATGGATCCAGGTTTGCACCAGTTGAACTCAAGTCCTTTTCCCATATTAAACCATGGGGTACACCTTACAAAGAATCTTCTTTAACTACAAACAGAATATTGGATTTGATCCAAGAGTTCCAACCAACAGAAGAAGATCCAATTTGCTACTTCAGAGAGATTGAGCCTCAGTTATTTGCATCAAGTAGAGGCAAACCTTCAGCAATCCTTTACCCAATCCCAGATGGTTGCCCTCTGATGACACAGGTGACTTTTTGATTTATAAAATTCTCTATTTTTGTTACATTTATAACTCAATCATGTTGTTACTTTCCTTGCCAGATTAAACGCTTACTTTTGCTGCTTACTGTCAATGAGACGGCTATGGAAATCCCTGTAAATATAGAGGCTCGGAGGCGTATTTCATTCTTTGCTACTTCTCTCTTTATGGATATGCCTATTGCTCCTAAAGTTCGCAGTATGTTGTCTTTCAGGTTGGTTTCCTTAGGTTAAGATCTTTTCTGAATCTCTTAGGCGATACCATCAATTACATGCTCATACAAGAAGAGTTCTTTCTTTTGTTCACTATTACAAATTATAGGAAAACATATTTAATACAAACAGAAAACATTTGCTTAGATTTCTGGCAATACCAGGATTATCAAACTTTAACATTGGGTTCTTACCTAGAACACAACTATGCTGCATGTTTATTGTTGCATTTCTTCCTTCTCTATTGCTCTTTAGTTATTTTTGTACTTTTGAGTTTTTGTTAAAGTTAATATTTTTGAGTTATGATGGTTTATTGCTGATTGTCTTACTCTGAGGAGGGCTTTCTTTTTGTAGAGAACACTGATGTGGGCCCCACAGCTACGGTCCCACTGTGTTCGTAGGGTAGAAGATGTTCTAGTCTGCCTAGGGTTAGCTATTGGTCATTTAGTTGTTTCAGTTGTTATTTATTTCAGTCTTTGTTTTACTTTATTTGTTATGTAAAGACTAAGGGCAGATCTGTCATTTCCATGTAATGAGCATAACCTATAAATATTAATTAAAGTTGCGGCAGCAGAACATTAAGCTTCTGCTTCTCCTTTCAACCCTTGTGTTCTACTGCTTCTCCTCCCTCTTTCTCTTCTCTCTTCTTTCTTTCTTCTCATCTTCGATCCTGGGGTTCATTAGAGTTCAAGACTGATAACAGTCTTGAACTTCTAGTTGGTATCAGAGCCAAGTTCTCTCATGTGAGTCTAGTCCAGCCGACCACATGAGAACCATCTAAGGCTGGAAGCTGAGAAAGCAGAGTTCGTTGCCTGGTTCTTGGAGATCTCCAGAGGATTAGCAGCTGTTTGAAGAAGTGTCACAGTTGTAGCAAGTTGGTGATCAGGAAGAATCAGAGAAGGCTAGGGTTCGGGTAACCTTGGTAGGCAGCGAACTGCATTCTACTGTAAGTTTTTTACTTTATGAGAGAAGTAACATCAGAAAAGATAGTTTAGACCTATCCAGTAAGGGTGGCCGAACTACTCTAGGGTTTTATCTCTCTATTCTCTAGGGTTTCTCTAGGGTTTTGTCTTATCCCTACGGCAAACCCTAGTATTAGGCCGAAACTTGTGAACTTATTTCTGTGGCAAACCCTAGAATTCTCCTCAACATTGATCAGTTTTAAGGTTTCATATTAACCCTAATACAAACCTTATCCGTACGACTTAGGACTGATTAAAACCTCGAATTGGCTTCAGCATATCAGATTGCTCTTCAAACTGTGTTTCAGTCTTCTTTTGGGGTTTCGAACACTTTTGAAGGGGTGAAAACAGTTCGGACTGTTGCTGTTGTGTGTGGTTATTGATTTCAGATCAGTCTTATATATATTTCATGCACATCTATCGTGAGTACAGATTGGTTCTCTACTGATTTTGTGACTGTTGTTGGGAGTTCTAGTGCTGGTTTTGACTGTAGTAACCATAATCTTTGATACTTCTGGTTCTTGACTGAAATGGAGTTTAAGAATCAGGCAGAAGGCAGTTTTGGGAACAACAGTTATGGTGGTGGTTCTGAGACAGGTTTTCAGATTACAACTGTAAAGTTTGATGGATCAAACTATTTGGAATGGGCCCAATCAGCCATGATGGCTATTGGGGGAAGGGGCAAAGTAGGGTATCTCTTGGGAGATGTAGCAGAACCTTCCAAGGGAGACCCTATGTATACCAAGTGGGTCCAAGAAAACTACTTGGTTATGACATGGCTCTGTAATTCAATGCAGCCCCATATCAGCCAAAATTACTTATGGGCAAAGACAGCCAAGGAGATATTGAATGTGATGAAAGAGACTTACTCAGCTCCCCACAAGGAGATATAGGAGCTTTCCCACTAACCGCTGGAACATAACTTTGTCATCAAGCAGCTCCCCACTCTCTGCATTAATCCTGTGGTTCTGTTCAATGAGTGTTGATGACAGAAGGTCTACCTCTGGATATTGTGCTCTTGTGGGAGGTAACCTGGTTTCTTGGCGGAGTAAGAAACAAAGTGTTGTCTCTCGATCCAGTGCTGAAGCTGAGTACAGGTCAATGGCTAATGGAGTGGCTGAAATTCTTTGGCTGAGATCACTACTTGAGGAGTTGGGTGTTGAGTATGAGAAGCCCCTGATGCTGTATTGTGATAATCAAACGGCTATTAATATAGCACACAACCCAGTGCAGCATGACAGGACTAAACATATTGAAGTTGATCGACACTTTGTACGAGAGAGGGTCTCATTACAAGAAGTGTCTCCCATACATCACCTCCAATATGCAACTGACAGATATCCTCACTAAAGTTGTATCACGGAAGAAGGTAGAGGTAGATCTATCCAAGTTGGGAATGATAAACATTTATTCCCAACTTGAGGGGGAGTGTAGAGAACACTGATGTGGGCCCCACAGCTACGGTCCCACTGTGTTCATAGGGTAGAAGATGTTCTAGTCTGTCTAGGGTTAGCTATTGGTCATTTAGTTGTTTCAGTTGTTATTTATTTCAGTCTTTGTTTTACTTTATTTGTTATGTAAAGACTAAGGGCAGATCTGTCCTTTCCATGTAATGAGCATAACCTATAAATATTAATTAAAGTGGCAGCGGCAGAACATTAAGCTTCTGCTCCTCCTTTCAACCCTTGTGTTCTACTGCTTCTCCTCCCTCTTCCTCTTCTCTCCTCTTTCTTTCTTCTCATCTTCGATCCTGAGATTCATTAGAGTTCAAGACTGATAACAGTCCTGAACTTCTAGTCTTTTCTTTTATAGCGTCAACAATTTTCTTCTCTTTTTTACAGTGACCAATCATTCAGGCTCTGCTGATGGGTTTTTGAAGCAGGCCAATTATAACCCAGATTTGGGATTATGTTATTGGTGCATGTCTCAGTCTCAGTCCTGATTCTTGAGTCTAAAACTTCATCTCGTTATCGGGTTTTACCTGTTAAATTATTATTTAAATATATTGTGTCTGCTATGATAGATGAAATTATTGGCCTCTAATTGTTTAAAAGTGACTTGGTGCTTGACCAAATAAAGAGCTTGTTTGACTCAATGCAATTAAAATGGCAGGTTATCATGGATCAAGTAAATGGCTTTGATTAGTTTATGTAATAACTAATAATACCTCTGTTTTTAATATATCCTTACCTCACCTTTTGAGCTTATCTGTTGTTTCCCTAACCTTACTCTCTAGTAATTGACATCAATTGAACTAGGCTTTTTTTTTTTAATCCTTGTCTGTTGTTTTTTTATTATCAACAGAGGTTTCATTGCTACTAGGTAAGAATGATATACAAAAGGAGGTTGGGAAATAACACTTTATGAAAGAAATGCAAAAATTAAAACAATATGGATATTCACAATATCCTGCCAATCAAAGACAATCCTAGTCATGTTCTTGGTAGTTTATATTCGGAAAAGAAAGAAAAATTATAGGGGGGACTTTTAGTATGTTGCATAATCCATCAGTCCTTTCAGAAAAATGGAGAAACTAGAAATCTTTTTATAATTTGGAACTCCTATAAATTGGTTCCTTTGCATCTTATATAAAAAATTAACCCTTCAAATTAGAATTTAAATTCCTAGAAAAAATGGGTATTCAACATACCAAGATAATCCCGAAATAATGGAATATGATAGAATCTATATGGAGCCAGGGTTCCATTCTCCAACTATATTAAATTTTGAATGGTAGTACTAAGATAGTGTTGAAACAGAATTTGTTTTGACATGGTTATTATTATTAGTTTTTAATGATTATTAGATGCCTTTCAAAGATGGTATCATCTTATTAAGGTGCACCTTGGTGTATCTTACTATGTTTAAAATAATGGGGCTGATTTAAAGGCCCTCATCAATCTTCTCTTATAAATGAGACAACATAAATGCAGTGTTTTCGACCTGCTGCTAACCTGGATGGTTGAACTGTTCGACCTGCCATCTGGAGGCCAAGATGATCTGGTTTAACCACAAATTCATCAATATGCAAAAACCCATTAATTTGGTCAAAACCTGTTTGGCCCAATTGTTTAAATTACTGAACTGTTCAACATAGTCTTTGGGTCATGGTTCATACCATTTTATAATATTAATATTCATATTATAATTATATATTAATCTTCATATTATAATTATGTATGTATGTATAGAAAGACTTAGTTTTTTTATTTCTTATAGAGAGGTAAAGTTGTAATTGTACGTCTTTTAAATCTGTAAGTGTGAATAGGAGGGTGGGGGGATCCCTAAGCTGCCAACACATCCTCTTCGATTACTATCTTTCTCTCCTCTTTTTTCTTTTCTTGTTCACTGGTTTTCTCTTCAATCTCCATCGGTAAAGCAATCAATCCTAGTATTTTTTCCTACTTTGCTTTTTTCTTATTTCTATGATGGTATCAGAGTAGTAAAAAGTACCTGGGCCTAGTCTTCTTCTTTGGAAATCAATTACAGCACTAGGAGTGGTTTAGGGGTATCAACTACTGGTGTATGGGAAATACCCCTTAATAAAGGATGATTTAATGTTTATTTTTGAATATGATCAGAGGCCCAGTTGATGAGAATTATATTTTTCCCATATTTTTTGTTGAAAATTGGGAAATATCAGACTAGGGTTTTTTGGTCATGGAGGACAGCAAAAAGATGGTGGAATGGTTAGCAGTAGCATGGGTACCTGAATGTGCATATGCGGTAGAAAAACAAATACTAGCTAAATTGCTCCAATTTCATTCTTCACTTAAGTCAAAAGTCTTCCATACTTTTCAAATTCAGCCTGGCAGCTGTAAATATCTCCATCAATGGTAATGTAGTTCTATCTATATTCTGTCCTTCCTCATTTTTAGGTTCTGTTGCCACATTTAAACATTTCCACCTTTCTTGTTATTCTTGAATCGGGCTAGCTTAAGATTATGATGTAATTTCAACAAATCCTGTCAACTGCAATTGAACTCCTGTTTGGGCTTCACATTGGCATAAGCAAAATGATCTAAGGTTGGTGTCTGTAGCATCACTTGCTGCCTACTTTCCTCACTACTGACAAGAGGATATGCTTGAGCCAAACTCACCTCATCTCTGACCAATATGGTTTGTCGTATGATATCATATTCACTGTTGTGTACAATTAGGAACTCAAACACCCTATTCTTCTCTGCCAACTTTTTGCAAGTAGAAGCATCATTATTATTTTCCTACACTATAGTCTCCATCAAATTTATCTCCTACCATAGGGACTTAAGGGTGGAGTAATATAATGCTAGAGATTTCTCCCTCTGCTTTAGATTGTTCACTTCATTCTTGAGTTTGTAGGTCCTGGTTACATTCAACTTCTGGGAATAGGTCTCAGTTAGATTATCCCATATTTCCTAGGCTGTGTTCATCCACAAATAGTTTTTGCCGATATGTAGCTGCATTGAATTCATCAGTCAAGAAATCCCCATATAGTTCTCCTGTCTCCACTTCTCATAGGAAGTGAGTTAAATATCCTACTCTACCATGACCACCAACATAGATCTGAGTAGACTGTGCCTACTCCAAATAATTTGTCCGATACAACCTAATAGTAGTTACATCATTAAACTCTAGATCCTAGTGGAAATATCACGACTCCAAGTTATGCTCGATATCAATTCCAAACTGCTCCATTGATTAAAAAATCAGATGAAAATATTATTTTAATCAATAAAATGGTATGTCAACCTCCAATCTTTTGACTTACATTCAAGAATTGAGAATAGGACTATGGTTTCACTAGCCCTACAACCCGGGAGAACTCAGAAAACTGCTAGTTACTCCAACCAGCCTTTGCAATAGGCTTTCCAGTGCAGGTTGATCTCTAAATCAATCCAAAAGAGACCCAAAAAAATGCCAAGTGTTGGCCCTGATCTACCTCCGTGGTGTTCAACCCCAACTGGGTCCTACCTCTTCAGTTGATACTTTAACATGGGAAACAACCAGGCAAAAGCAAGTCTCTCCAAGAATCTCTACCAACTAGGAAAAAACAAGAAAAGACTGATCAGCCTCTTAGGTCCCCATACACCTTGATGATCTTAGGATATGGATCCTTTTAGGAAGAGAAAAGAGGGGAAACCTGCTCTGATACCAGGTTGGAAATCAATGACAGGTAAAAACAAGGATTTATTTAAGATTTAGAGAAGAAAAGAAGATTTGAGCAGTTATGATGATGGAATAAGAGAAGAAGACAAGAGAGGAATTGAGAGGAAGTCAATCATAGGCTGCTTGCAGCAGTATTCTTTTTTTTTATATATTTGATTAGATTGTAATTACAAGGGATATGACCAGACTGCCCTTAATAGGATGAATGCAATAAAAGAAAACAAAGATGGGCCTAATGTGGCCAAATACAAGTAACCCAGCAACTAATTAAAATAAAGAATACAAAGACCCAGTCAACAAAATAAGTAAAAGAGTCTAAGTACAGTGAAGCAACTGCACAATAAGGAAAAAAAAGTAACCAATCACGTGAAAAACGTCACACATCTACTTATGTTTTAATAGGTTCAAATTTTCAAGGTTTACTTACAATCACATTAAAAACTTTAACAATGTTAAAGATGTTCACAATGATGTTTCGCTTTACCACTGGGTCATGTTTTTGCTTCACAGTGTAGTTTCTGCACCATACATTTTGCCTAAATAAAAGTCCAATAAGAAATAAAACATCTTCTCAACAACCTCCAACAAAGAGATGATAGAAGAAGGAAGGCCATTATCTTTTTTATTTCTGAAAGAAAATAAGGGTAAAAATTTGTACCTTTGGAGCTGAAAAGAAGTGTAACCTATAGGAGCCAAGATTTTCACAATCATGCCTGTAGATGTCATCTTCTCATTTTTCTTCTGTTCTAATGGATCCTTTATTTGTTTCAGTGTTTTGACACCACTCTACATGGAAGAAGTCAAATTTTCATTGAAGGACCACCACTCTAGCGAAAAGGGAGTTTCCATCCTCTTTTACATGAAAAGGATATATCCAGGTTAATTCCAGAGAAAACATATTGTAGTTAGTTGATCAGATGTCATTCGAATGTGTTCAGTGGAATTCAACTGTTCTTCACCCCTTATTGTTTATTTGGTTACTTCAGATGTCTGGAGAAACTTTTTGGAACGCATGGAATGTGAAGACTGGGATGAGTTAGAAGAGAAACACATGGATGAACTTATCAGCAAAAAGAAACACATGTATGAGGAACTCCGAGACTGGGCTTCTTTCCGTGGACAGACATTAAGCAGAACAGGTGAAGTAAAACAATTTAACCTGTTTAATAAACTTGCTTTCTGATCTATAGTGGTTGGTTCTGTCAGTGTTCTGATTTTTTGTCCTTGATTTTGATTTTTCATGCCTATTACAGTTCGAGGAATGATGTACTATAGGAAGGCATTAAAACTGCAAGCTTTCCTTGACATGAATGATGATATGGGTGAGTAGCAGTTCTGCTAATTTATTTGATATTGTAGAACAGAGTAGGTGGATATGGACCTAATTTTTGGCATTTCTCATACGTAGTGGCTGCTCTCTGACTTCAACTGCATTCTCATGCTTTCAGCCTGAAATTTAACCATTGCCAAGCAAGGGCCCTCATAACAAAGTATAATGTATTAATCATGAAATATGCGAGGTTATCCAAAAATATCATGAAATGTGTAATGCAGGAGCCAGGAGGGAGGTGTTAACTTCTGAAAAATATATAAAGGCTCACAAAGCAAGAACACTATAATAAGAGCGCCCTAGAAAGAGAGATCCTTATGACAAACAAGCTCATTGTTGGGTAGAAACAACCACACTGCCCTGCACTATCCAAACAAAAGGAACTCTATGAGAGGTATAACTGAGACCATATACTAACAAAATGAGCATTGGTACCTAAAATCAAAACCAAATCCAATAGATCCCTTTATATCTACATAAAAAATAAAAACCCAGAAGAGGTAAACCTAGGACTATGATGTAGGCTTCTAGAAGGAGCATGATGTTTTTATGCTTGTCGAGAACACTGATGTGGGCCCCACAGCTATGGTCCCACTGTGTTCGTAGGGTAGAAGATGTTCTAGCCTGCCTAGGGTTAGCTATTGGTTATTTAGTTGTTTCAGTTATTTATTTCAGTCTTATTTTTTGCTCTATTTGTTATATAAAGACTAAGGGCAGATCTGTCATTTCCATGTAATGAGCATAACCTATAAATATTAATTAAAGTGGCGGCGACAGAACATGAAGCTTTTGCTCCTCCTTTCAACTATTGTGTTCTACTGCTTCTCCTCCCTCTTCCTCTTCTTTCCTCTTACCTTTCTTCTTATTTTCGATCCTGAAATCCATTAGGGTTCAAGACTGATAACAGTCCTGAACTTCTACTTGGTATCAGAGCTAGGGTTTCTCATGTGAGTCTAGTCCAGCAGACCACATGAGAACCATCTAAGGCTGGAAGCTGAGAAAGCAGAGTTCGTTGACTGGTTCTTGGAGATCTCCAGAGGATTAGCAGCTATTTGAAGAAGTGCCACAGTTGCAGCGAGTTAGTGATCAGGAAGAATCGGAGAAGGCTAGGGTTCGGGTAACCTTGGTAGGCAGCGAACTGCATCCTATTGTAAGTCTTTTATTTTTTGAGAGAAGTAAGGGTGGTTGAACCACTCTAGGGTTTTATCTCTCTATTCTCTAGGGTTTTGTTTTATCCCTGTGGCAAACCCTAGTATTGGACTGAATCTTGTGATCTTATCCCTGTGGCAAACCCTAATAGTTCTCATCAACATTGATCAGTTTTAGGGTTTCAGATTAACCCTAATACAAACCTTATCCATACGGTACTGTCTGGAGTGTACGGCTTTTAGGACTGATTAAAACCTCAAATTGGCTTCAGCATATCAGATTGTTCTTCAAACTGTTTTTCAGTTTTCTTTTGGGGTTTCGAACACTTCTAAAGGGGTGAAAACAATTTGGACTGTTGCTGTTGTGTGTGGTTATTGATTTCAGATCAGTTTTATACATGTTTCATGCACATCTACTGTGAGTACAGATTGGTTCTATACTGATTTTGTGATTGTGGTTGGTAGTCCTAGTGCTGGTTTTGACTGTAGTAACCCTAATTTTGAGACTTCTGGTTCTTGACCGAAATGGAGTTTAAGAATCAGGCAGAAGGCAGTTTTGGGAACAGCAGTTATGGTGGTGGTTCTGAGACAGGTTTTCAGATTATAACCGTAAAGTTTGATGGATCAAACTATTTGGAATGGGCCCAATCAGCCATGATGGCTATTGGGGGAAGGGGCAAAGTAGGGTATTTCTTGGGAGATGTGGCAGAACCTTCCAAGGGAGACCCTATGTATACTAAGTGGGTCCAAGAAAACTACTTGGTTATGACATGGCTCTGTAATTCTATGCAGTCCCATATCAGCCGAAATTACTTATAGGCAAAGACAGCCAAGGAGATATGGAATGTGATGAGAGAGACTTACTCCCAACCCCTTAATGTTGCCAGAGCATATGAATTGAAATGTGAGGTGAATTCCCTTAAACTAGGAGAGAAACCAGTGTCGGTCTACTTCTTTACCTTGAAGTCCCTGTGGCATGAGATTGATCACTTAGAGACTCTTGAGTGGGAGAGTCCCAAAGGTGCTTAGATACATAGAAAGCACATCGAGACAAACAGAGTGTTTGAATTCCTGGCAGGACTGAATTCAGAATATGATATTGTGGGGCAGCAGATTTTGACCAGAGACAGTGTGACCCTCTCTCAGGCATACTCCTTAGTGCACAGTGAAGAAACCAGGAGGAAAGTCATGATGCAACCTCAGCCGCTTACACCTGCCTTGGTAGCTGTCAAACCCAAAATAGAGGGTGATTCAGAGAGGGACAGAAAGAAGGAAGATAAAAGGGATGTGGTGTGTGAGCATTGCAAGAAACCTAAACACACAAAAGAAACATGTTGGAAGCTGCATCCACATTTGGTCCCGGCAAAGTTGAGAAATAAAAAGGGTAATGCTCATGTGGCTATGACTACTGATTCAGCATCCTCATCTGGTACAAGAGGCACACCGTTAGAGACCTTAGTTGCAGTTCGGGTTGCTCTAATACAATTAGAGAAGGAAGTTGGTAGTTCAGCTCAGTTACCACAGTCATTGTCAGCCCTGGCCACATCGGCCTTTGCACACTCAGGTACTCGAGCCTCAGCCTACCATGCCTCCGCTCTAGGTACTACTGAACCTTGTTGTGTAATAGATATATGTGCATCCGACCATATGACTAGCTTGCCCTTTTTGTTTACTACTTATTACTTATCTTCTGGTAGGGATAAAGTATCTATAGCTGATGGCTCTCTTGTCCCTATTTCTGGCAAGGGTGACATCAAACTGTCGGATACTATATCCTTGTCCTCTGTCTTGCATGTTCCTAAACTAGATACTAACCTCCTTTCCGTTAGTAGTATTACCAAACATTTGAATTGCTCAGTAACCTTCTTTCCTGACCGATGTATTTTTCAGGACCTGGATACGAAGAAGGTGATTGGGACTGGCCGTGAGACGAATGGGATCTATCTGCTTGGGGAGAGTTCTCGTCGGGAAGAGTCAGTGGATAAGAAGTTACTTGTTTCTTAGGTTGTGAGTCCGGTTATGCTTTGGCATAACCGATTGGGTCATTTATCTTTTCGGTCCTTGAAGAGTCTGTTTCCTACTTTGTTTGAGTCTGTTGAGTCATCTCAGTTGAAGTGTGAAAGTTGTGAGTTTGCTAAAGATTGTAGAAACTCTTATTCATTGAGTAATAAAAGGAGTAATAGTTCTTTTGATATTGTGCATACTGATGTTTGGGGGCCATATCGCATTCCTTCTATGGGTGGGTACAGGTATTTTTTGTTATTTGTTGATGACCACACCCGGTTTTCTTGGGTTTATCTTATGCGTTCACGAGATGAGGTGCCTGCCCTGACCCAAAATTTCCACCAAATGATCCTAACCCAGTTTGATGCCAGGATCAAAGTGCTTAGATCTGATAATGCAAAAGAATACTTTGCTAATCCATTGGCATCGTACCTCCTTAATCATGGGGTTATCCACCAGAGCACTTTCCCTCATACACTTCAGCAGAATGGGGTTGCAGAAAGAAAGAATAGGCACATCTTGGAGGTGGCTAGAAGTATTATGTTTACCTCCAATGTCCCTATTCACTTCTGGGGTGATGCCAGTATGAAGAACCTCAGAAATGAACTCAATGTCTATCATCCTCTCACTCCAGATGTTAAGGTTCAGCAACAACAGAGGGAACAACCAGATGTCACAAGGTTCTTAGTGGGGTTGAAATCAGAGTATGAACCAGTTAGGGCCCTGTGAATAAACCCTAGTTGTTTCTAGGTCAAAGTAGAGAAGAAGAAAGAAGAAAGAAAAGAGAAAGCAGAAGAAGAAGGAGAGGAGAAAAGTATTCGGCCAGACTAGAAGAGAGGATGTACTAGAAGTACCTCTCCTAGCCGACCCACTTGACTTTTATTCATGAAAAACTTGAGTTACAAGAAAGACAATTTTGTCCCTCATAGAAGATGGGACACATAACTTAAACTCAGATACAATAGACATTTCACTTTCAATAAGATACACCAAAATGACCAAAATACCCCTGACTCGAGCATTCTAACACTCCCCCTCAAGCTGGAGAGTATATATCATATAGTCCCAGCTTGTTACAAATGTAATCTATTCTTCCCCGAGACAATCCTTTTGTGAAGATATCTACCCACTGATTTCCTGAGCTCACATGAGATGTAGTTATTACCCCACTTATCACTTTCTCTCTCACAAAGTGACAATCTACCTCAATATGTTTAGTTCTTTCATGGAAGGCTGGATTGGATGAGATGTGAACAACAGCTTGGTTATCACAGTATAGTTTCCTGGGTTTGTCAATTGAGAAACCCATCTCCTGTGGTAGGTTCTTTAGCCATACTAGGTTCACATTTGGTATGGGCCATAGCCCTGTACTCTGCTTCCGCACTACTTCTTGCCACCACTGTTTGCTTCTTGCTCTTCCAAGTTACAATATTGCCACCCAGGAAGGTACAATACCCTGTGGTTGACCTCCTGTCTGATATAGAGCCAGCCCAATCTGCATCTGTGTACACTACTATCTCAAGAGGTCCTCCTTTTTGGTATAACAAACCACGACCTGGTGCAATTCTCAGAACAGCTTCCCAGTGAGGAACCCGAGGATGTTGCATAAACTGACTCACCACACTCACAACAAATGATATATCTAGTCGGGTAATGGTCAGGTAGTTCAACTTTCCCACCAACCTTCTGTATCTTCCAGGATCATCAAACTCATCACCTACATCCACACTTGGCATTGAGTTCCATAGGAGTCTTTGCTGGTTTAGCACCTAACAACCCTGTTTCTTCAAGTAGATCAAGAACATATTTCCTCTGACATAGGTTGATCCCCTGTTTTGACCTCGCAACTTCTATTCCTAAGAAATACTTTAGCTTCCCCAGATCTTTCGTATTGAAGTGGTCTTGTAAGAATTTTTTTAGCCTGTCAATTCCATTGTTGTCACTTCCAGTTATGACAATATCATCCACATACACGACTAGCAAGATTTTTCCATCTTTCGAGTTATAGCTAAACACAGAATGATCAACTTGACACTGTTTCATCCCAAAGGCCTTCACTACTTCACTGAACCTACCGAACCATGCACGAGGAGATTGTTGCAGTCCATAGATTGCCTTTTTGAGCCTACACACCTTACCAGCCTCCCCCTGAGCAACAAACCCTGGTGGTTGCTCCATATACACCTCCTCAACAAGATCAATCATACATAGTAGCTAATGAGATCAACGCCCGAACTAAACCAATTTTAGCCACAAGAGAGAATGTCTCCATATAGTCCACACCATATAACTGAGAATAGCCCTTGGCCACTAACCGTGCCTTCAATCGTTCCATACTGCCATCAGGAAGATGCTTCACTGTATACACCCATTTACACCCAACAGTGTGCTTACTAGGAGGAAGGATGGTGAGTTCCCACGTATGATTATGTTGTAGAGCAGAGAGTTCTTCTTCCATGGCTTGCCGCCACCCTGGAGAGGCAAGGGCTTCCTGTACAGTCTTGGGAATGGGAATCGAAGAGAGTAATGATATAAACTTGCAATGGGAAGCAGAAAGGTGAGCAGTGGAAGTATAGTCTGAAATGGGATGAGAAGTACAAATACGTTTACCTTTCCGCAAAGCAATAGGGAGATGAAGATCTAAGGGAGAAGGAGTAGTAGCAGGATCTGTCGACGGGTGCTGAAGTGGAGGAGGAGCCAAAGCACTTCTGCAAGTATACACTTGAGTAATTGGCGGCCTCTCTGTAGTAACCGGCATATGATGTGCATCTGCAGTAGGAGTGGAGCTACGGGAAGGGGGTCCACAACCGGAACAGGAAGAGGAACCACAGAGGGAGAAGAAGAGACCTCGGCATTGGAGAAAAAAGGAACTAATTCAAAGAAGGTGACATCCGGGCACACAAACGATTTATGAAACTTAGGGTTATAACACATGTACCCTTTCTGAGTCCTTGAGTAGCCAAGAAAAATACACTTCGTAGCCCGAGCATCTAGCTTGTCTACTCCAGGCCCCAAGTGCTAAACAAAACAAACACAACCAAAGACTCTTGGGGTGAGAGGAAATCGAGACAAAGTGGGGAACAACACGGAGAAAGGGGATTGACTTCCAAGGATTGACATGGGCATCCGATTTATCAAAAAACAGGATGTAAGAACAGCATCACTCCAAAAGTGCTTTGGGACATGAATATTGATCATCAAGGACCGAGCAGTTTCAAGAAGATGTCTATTTTTCCGTTCAGCCACACCGTTTTGTTGTGGGGTGTAGGCACAAGAAGTTTGATGAATTATTCCATGATGTTCTAGGTATTGCTGAAATGATGAGGAGATGTATTCTTTGGAATTATCAGAGCGAAGTATTTTCATATTAACACCAAACTGAGTGCGTATTTCAGCATGAAATTTCTGAAAAATAGAGAACAATTCACTACGGTCTTTCATAAGATAGATCCATGTCATCCTTGAAAAGTCATCAACAAAGATTACAAAATACTTAAACCCATTGTATGACACCACTTAACCGGAACCCATACATCAGAATGAACTAAAGCAAAAGGACTTGAGACACGACTATCAATTCTTGGACTAAATGAGACTCGATGATGTTTTCCCAACTGACATGACTCACAATCTAATGATGAAAGATGACTCAAGGAAGGAACTAGCAGCTTCAAAGCCTTGAGAGAGGGATGACCAAGTCTGCAGTGCCATTGGAGAGGCGTAAGAGACGACTGAAAAGCCACTGGAGGGCCACCACCATCAAGGTAATACAAACCACCGGCTTCCTGCCCTCCACCAATCTTCGTCCCCGTCTTGAGATCTTGAAACACACAAGAAGAAGGATAGAAGGTTACAGAACAATTAAGGGACTTGGTTAATCTACTAACAGACATAAGGTTAAAAGGGAACTTAGGAACATATAAAACAGATGCTAAAGACAATGAGGAGAGATCAACATCACCAACACTACAAATAGGAGATGTAGAACCATTAGCAAGTGTAACTGTCTGAGATGTGGAGGTGCGAGAAAGGGAAGAAAATACATCAGGAGTCCCAGACATATGGTCCGAGGCGCCAGAATCAATGATCCAGGGTGAGGCTTTGGAAACTAAACAAGTCATACCTGAATGGGCAAGTGTAGCTATGTTCTGCTGAGTTGTTTGAAGGAACTGTTCATATATTGCCTGTGGTACACTCACCATTTCTTGCCCAGAAGCATGCAGTTTGCTGGCTTTCAGTAATTGTGCTACTACTTTTAGATGTAACATGGTTAGCCCAAGTGTTAGGTGGACCATGCAAATCATAGCAGAAATTAACTGTGTGCCCCTCTAAGCCACAATGTGTACATTTTCTCTGAGCATTACCCCTTCCTTTTCCATGGTCTCCCCCTGACTCACGGCCTCCAGTCCGGCCACTGGCCCTGTTAAACATGTGTCCATCACAGTTGCTTGGAGGGCAACTGCTGCCACCACCACTTCTACTTCCACGACTACTCCCTTTAGTCACTACCAAACCAGATCTATCAGAGAAGGAAGAATGTTCCACTGGCTCAATGGATGTCCTCTTAAGACGGGCAAAAACTTCTTCAAGTGAGGGGAGAGCTGATCCCCCCAATATCTGTGCTCTAACAGGCTCATACTCAGCTTTCAAGCCCACAAGAAACCTAGTCACATCAAGTTGTTCACGTTGCTGTTGTTGGATCTGGACATCTGATGTGAGAGGGTGATACACATTTAGCTCATTGTGGATGTTTTTCAAACTTGCATAATACTCTTCTAAGCTTTGACTTTCTTGCTTCAAATTAAAGTACTCTTGGTATAACTGATATACCCTAGTTGTGTTGTCTTGTCCAGAGTACAACTTTTTAGCATGATCCCAGATCTCTTTGGCTATATCTAGGAACATGAAGTTCACACTAATCTTTGGTTCCATGCTGTTCCAAAGCCATGTCATTATCTGTGCATCATCTTGTTCCCAATCACTGAACCCAGGAGAATCAGAGGAAGGTTTCTCTTCCCTCACATGTTTTACTTTCCTCTTGGCCTTCAAGAACACCTCCATAGATTTTGCCCATGGTATATAGTTCTTACCATTCAACTTGATGGATGTCATTTGAACACTTAGATAATATGAAGAGAGCATGATGCCTGTTTTGTTATCATTCCCAACTATAGTTGAAGCCATCTCAATTATGTCTCCTCTGAATATACACCACAATCTCACACTTGTCACAAGACTTATCTCACTTACAATACCACCAGCCCACTTTCTTCAACTGCACATTACACACTACACTCTAAAGCTGAAATCATTCAGTCAACACATCAAACACTTGGACTGCACACTGCAGGACCATTTACCACCAACATACCACTACTGAAATTACTCAGTCATTTCATCGAACACTTGTTCTGCAAACTGCAGAACTGATTACACACAAGGTCTAGGGGTTCACTTTTAAGCATTTAAAAACATAGATATGCCAGCCACCACAACACAATCAACACCACACCACTGCTGTCGTAGACATCAGCAGTCTACCACTCTTCTTTCAGCACACATGTGAGCAAGAAAACACAAAAAAAAACATGACTGATATGTGTATCAGTTTCACCCAGCACCACAACAACTAACTTTCGATGCACACAAAAAAAAATCAGCATTCACAGTCCATTTCTGAACACAGGACAGCAGTGTCCATACCGGTATACGACCAGCCCTCTTCGTACACTGAATAGAGGGTCTAGTATACCACTTCAACGACCACCACAGCACCGGCCAGAGGCATTCTCACCTCCAGGTCCTCAAAACGACAACTCCTTTTCAGCCCTTTATCGAGTCTTCAATCAGATCAGCTGTAGGATGAAGAAACCTACTGTGAAGCTGGCGGCGAACCCAGGAAGAAGACAGCAGCAAGAAAAAAAAACGAACACCAGACCTTAATGCTCTGATACCATGTGAATAAACCCTAGTTGTTTCTAGGTCAAAGTAGAGAAGAAGAAAGAAGAAAAAAAAGAGAAAGAAGAAGAAGAAGAGGAGAAAAGTATTCGGCCAGACTAGAAGAGAGGATGTACTAAAAGTACCTCTCCTAGCCGACCCACTTGACTTTTGTTGATGAAAAACTTGAGTTACAAGAAAGACAATTTTGTCCCTCATAGAAGATAACAAGTTGGTGCTCAATCTAGGAACTTGGAAGACAGAGGGTAAACAAATGGAATCATTAATCTTGACAGATCCCTTCCCAGCAATAGGAACATGGGATCCATCAGTTATGGAGACCTTATCTCTGCCAGAACTGAGCTGGTAAGAGGAGAAAATGGTGGAGCAATGGGTCATGTGCTCTGAGGCTCCAGAGTCTATAATCCAAGGAGATCTCTCCTTACCTGAAGCAGAAACATAGTTTGCAGTGACATGTGGACTACCTATGTGGGCAAGGGAGGTAGAGTGAGTTCCACCTGTGCTACCTGTACCTTGTTGTCCGGTTGCGGATGAATTGGAACTAGCTATATCCCTCTGATTCAGAAGTAACCCAAACCTCTCAAGCTCGGCCCTTACTGCAGTAGCTGCAACAGACTCCAAGGCAGCTGTAGTAGGGGGGGCCGGAGTGTCACCAGTAACTGCCATATGTGCATTTCCTTTCTTATTCTTCAATCTGGTCGGCACAAGATGTGGGTGAAGCTTCCGGCAAGTATCTCTTGTATGCTTCGGTTTCTTATAGTAGTCACAGACTAAGTCCCTTTTGTCTTCCTTCTTTCTCTCATTGCCATTCTATTTAGGTTTCACAGCACTTACCATAGCAGACTGATCAGACATGAGATTCTTCATCCCTCCTGCACTCCTCTTCTGACACGAATGCATATGCTTGGGAGAGAGTGACATTGTCCCTGGAAAGAAGATGCTGTCGTGCAATGTCATACTCAGGGTTAAGGCCAGTAAGGAATTCGAACACCCTATACTTCTCTAAGTGTCTTTGATAGGTAGCTGCATCCTTGGTGGTTTCCCAAGCAAAGGTCTCTAGATGGTCAATCTCCTGCCACAGGGTCTTAAGGACTGAGAAATAAGCTGCAACAGATCTATCTCCCTGCCTAGTAGCAATAATCTGATTTCTCAGTTGATAAGCCCTAGCAACATTCTCCTTCTGCGAATAGGTCTTTGCAACCCCATCCCATATCTCCTTAGCAGTGTTTGCCCATAAAAAGTTTTTACTTATATGTGGCACCATGGAATTACACAACCATATCATTACCATATAATTTTCCTGCACCCACCGGGAGTTGCCAGTTTCGGGTTTTACCTCTTCACCAGTAATATACCCCAATTTTCCACGAGCCACAATGGCCATCTTTGCAGATTGGGACCATTCCAAGTAATTTGTACCATCCAACCTAACTGTAGTAATGGTTCCAGCTCCGAAGGGGTCTCCAACACCTCTTCCCACTGGTCTCATTTCATTCCCGGGCTTATATTCAACTCTGTGTCCCTCCATGTGTCTCAAAGAGGTACAGAAAACAACTAAAAAATGCAACAAGAATAAACAGAATACCTTCTGGAGACTTCTTTGGTGTCTTGGACTTTCTTCCCACGAAAGATTCCTTTTCGGTGGGATGGGGAGAAGAGAGAGAAAAAGCAACTGCCCTCTCTAGAGGCCTCCAAACCACATGGAACATGAATTGCCCCTTACAAAAAACCCAGAGGAACCCTAAAAAAATAGGGCGCCACTACCTAGGTCAAAATTGAAGAGTCCAACAAAATCAAGACTCTTCCCCTTTCTCCGGTTTTTCCTGATTCTTATGAGAAACCCTAGACCAGCTATAGGGCATACAGATCCATCAAGAAAATCCAAACACTGGGCTTACCTGAAAGCTTCGATCAGCCTCTTAAATCTCCATGTAGTCAGCCGATCTAGGGCTGTAGAAACGAATCTCTTCAAGAACCTTCAACCTGCTCTTATACCAAGTAGAAAGCCTTATGTGCTGATTTCGGCCAAGCTTCTTGTGAAAGGAAGAGTAGAAAGTTGGGGATTTCAGCAAGAGACAGAGGAAAGGGAAGAAAAGAGAAGAAGGTCGAGTAGGATTGATTAACATAACCCTAGCCGCCAGCCCCTCATTCTATTTATAATTAACTTAAGTATGAGATATTACAAAGATGCCCTTAGTAGGGCGGCAACTCAAACTAAGTAATTACAGCTCTTTAAAAAATAAAAACTAATGGGCCCAAGGCCCAACAGCATCTTCATTTAAAAGAAAATAAACTAAACACAAGTCGGCCCACTCAACAGTGACAATCAAGCTGCGCTCCATATCTCATCCAACCCTGTTTTTCATGAGAGAACAAAGCACATAGAGATTGATTGCCACTTTGTGAGGGAGAAGGTTTTTACTGGAGAGATAAGCACAGAACATGTAAGCTCAAGTGATCAGTGGGCTGATTTGTTTACAATATGTAACAAGCTGGGATTATATGACATATATTCTCCAGCTTGAGGGGGAGTGTTAGAGTTAGCCGAATAAGGGTAGATTAGTCAACTCACCTTGGTTAAGTTATGAGCTTATGTGGCAGTCTTATTAGAGGTTCTCTGTCCCATACTTAAGTAGGGGCAGTTTAGTCCTTGTACATTTAATTAGAAGCCTAATCACTATTAAGAGGTCGACTGATAGGGTTTAGCTATCAGGTTCGACAGTTCTTTCATCTTCTTCTTCTTCTCTTCTCTTCTCCTTCTTTTTCTTCTTCTCCTTACTGGTTCGGACTACTGTAGCAACAGTAGAAACACCACGAAATGAGGGAGTCACCAAGGAAAACAGACCATGAGAGATTGCCCACCTCACATAATGAATGATTTGAAGAACAACAGAGAAGTGGGGCTGATAAAGAGCCGAAATGAACTTACCAACAATCTAAACAACATAGGAGATATCCAACCAAGTCATAGTTAAGTAGATTAGGATGCCCACAAGTTGTCAATGTAGAGTAGCCTCTGGAAGCAAATAACCATCATCCTTGCTGAATTTAAGATTGAGTTCCAGTGGAGTGTCTTCCTGCTTTGAATTAGTAAGATGCCATTTTTACTAGATCAGCGGTATACTTTTGTTGGTTGACAAAATACCCGTGGAGAACTTAATTTTAAGTCCTAGAAAATAAGTGACTGGTCCAAATTTTAAAGGAGTTGCTAAGAAAAAGTTTTAGATTAGCAATGCCATCCACATCATCCCTTGTAATTAGGATATCATTTACATACACCAAAAGGAGAGTCAATCCTTGGGCCCACTTGAGAGTAAAAAAATAAGAATTAGAGATTCAGAGGTACTCTACTGAAAACTAGCTTCCAAAATCACTATATGGAAACGTTCAAACCAGGCCCGCGGAGCTCGTTTAAGACCATAAAGGGATTTCTTCAATTTACACACCAAGTGGGGATCATCACAATACCCGGGGGGCTTCATGTATACAATTTCTTATAAATTCCTATAGAGGAAGGCATTTTTGGCATCCATCTGATGAACAATCCATTGCCTGATAAGGTTTTTGCAAAGCTTGTGGTGAAAGCTGTTACCACCTCCTAATTTCTTGCTCTTTTGTTGTAGGCCTCTGGGAAAAAGGTTTTTGATCTTTTTGGTCATAGGTGGGTTGTGCCTCTGCACATTGGAAATCTCTTTGACTTCACGACCTTCAGTTGACCAAAGAAGAGAGGCAAAGTCATGTGGAGGTGCCTTAGGGCTTCTGTGATATGGACAAAGTGGGAGGAGAGAAATAGTAGTCTTCAGTGACAGAGATAGGTGTATGGAGGCCGTTTGGGAGTGTAATTTTAATAGATATATACATTGGGTTAAAGCCTCAAACTTGTTCTCGGATTTCTCTGTTGATGACTTGTGGAGAAACTGGGAGCTGTAGCTAGAAGTTCTACCACAAGGAACAGACTAGTGGTATCTTGGGAACCTCCTGATGAAGGCTTTATTAAGTTGAACTTTGATGGCCGCAGCCTAGGGAACCCAGGTCCAGCTGGTGTAGGGGTCTTTAGGAATAATGAAGGACTCATTGTTGCTGTATTCTCAGGCCCAGTTGAAATAGGGGACTCAGTTTTTGCAGAGTTCCAAGCAGTCTTGCAAGAAGTACAGATTGTGAGACAGCTAAATTTTGATAGACTGCTCATTGAAGGTGATTCTAAATTGATAATAGGGTGGCTGAAGGAACCAGAAACAATGAGTTGGAAGTACAACGAATCTATGAAAAAGTTAAAATGGCTAGTTAGAGACATGACAGTTCTTGTGAAATGGGAAAGGCGGTCTGCAAATGGAATGGCTGATTAGTTGTAATTTGGGTCATTGTAGAATAGGGTCACACCTTGCGTTCCTATTGGGATAGTTTGTCTTCTAAATCTTGATGTAATCTCTCTTTATTAATAAAATGCTATAGCGGTGATGGGCAAAAGTAAATGAATAGTAGTCATCTTGACAACGATGGTAAATGTCTAATCATAGTTTATGTCATACTCCTATTTGTAACCCTGAGTCACTAAACGTGCCTTATGTCTATCAAGGGTACCCTCTGGTTTTAGTTTCACAAAGTACACACAATGATTGCTAATGATAGAAGCATTTGGAGGAGGTGAGACAAGGTTGCGAGTGTCATTTTCTAGTAGAGCCTGAATTTCTGAGTCTATGGCCTCTTTCCAATGCTTAATTGCTACAGCCTGGTGGTAAGAGTGGGGTATATCTATAGAAGATAACATAGCATAGAAGGAGCTATGGTTGGTGAGAAACCAATGGCAATCAGGAGGGCAAGAAATCTGAGAAGAACGATGTAAGGAGGTAAATCTAGGTAAGGTAGCAGGAGGAGAAGAACTTACAATGGTGGTGGATGAAGGAGGAAGGTTGGGATTTGACTTTGAAGGAATCATAGACGTTGAATGAACTGAATGTTTTTGATAATAAACTTGTAGTTGTTGACGACTAAGAGGAGGAGGATCACCTGTAGAACTGAAGTGATGTAGAACAAAGAAAGATGGTGCCGGTAACTTAATAGCATGCTCAAAGGAGATGTTATCAAGGAAAATAACATTACAGGATATGTGAAGATGACAAATCTTGGGATAATAGCAAAGAAATCCCTTGTGTTCCAAACTATAACCCTTGAATGCACACATAGCCAATTGAGGAGTTAGTGTCGTGCATTCTTGTAGAGGAAGGTGAACAAAACAAACACAACCAAATACATGAATTAAAGAAACAATAGCATGCTCAAAGAAGGAGATGTTATCAAGGAAAATAACATTACAGGATACATGAAGACGGCAAACCTTGGGATCATAGCATAGAAATCCCTTGTGTTCCAAATTATAACCCTTGAATGCACACATAGCCAACTGAGGAGTTAGTGTTATGCATTCATGTAGAGGAAGGTGAACAAAAAACGCAACCAAACACATGAAGTAAAGAAAAATTAGGTGGATGATGAAACAAGGGCGAAAATGGGAATGAATTCTTAAGAATAAAAGAAGGAAGGACACGTTGACTCCATGTGTTTTTGATGATAATTGTTATAATTCAGGTCTGCCTTAGAGTTCGGCCTGACTGAGTTCAGTTATGTAGAAGAAGAAAGAGTGATAAAGAAAGAGAGAAAGAGAAAAAGAGAGAAGAGAGAATTCTGGTTCGAACTGAAAGAGTCAATTTGACTTCTCCCAGTCGGCCAGTAAGTATTTATATTATTATTAAAACATAACCGAAAAGACCTATGTGCCCTTACTTAAGTTAAGAGCACATGTTTCAACACAACATTACAGATCAGCAACATCAATCAAGGTATAAAGACAGAAATACCCCTACGCTAACACTCCCCCTCAAGCTGGTGAGTACTCACCAGCTTGTTACATATGTAGTCCACTCTTCCCCGACTCAAGCCTTTTGTAAATAAGTTAGCCCACTGATTTCCTGTATTAACATGTGTAGTGTCTAGTTCTCCATTCAGCACCTTCTCCCTCACAAAGTGACAGTCAACCTCAATGTGCTTGGTTCTTTCATGAAACACTGGATTAGAGGAGATATGAACTGTAGCCTGATTATCAGAATAGAACTTCATTGGAGTGTTAATGTTGTACCCTACTTCCTGTAGAAGGTTCCTTAGCCACACCAATTCACAAGCGGTATGCGCCATAGCCCTATATTCTGCTTCTGCACTGCTTCTTGCCACAACCGTCTGCTTCTTACTTTTCCATGTCACCAGGTTACCTCCCAGAAACGTGCAATAGCCTGTAGTAGACCGCCTATCAGACATAGAACCGGCCCAATCAGCATTAGAATACCCTTCTATTTCAAGTTTTCCCCCACTCTTGCATATCAAACCATGACCCGGGGCCCCTTTTAAATACTTCACAATTCTCAGAACCGCATTCCAATGAGGAATCAGAGGTTTTTGCATGAACTGGCTTACCACACTAATTGCAAATGAGATGTCTGGTCTGGTAATGGTTAGGTAGCTTAGTTTGCCCACAAGTCGTCGATATCTGCTAGGGTCTTCAAACACTTCACCCATATCACTGCTTAGCTTGGTATTTGTGTCCATGGGTGTTTCAGCTGGTTTGGCACCCAACAAGCCTATTTCTTCCAGCAAATAAAGCACATACTTCCTCTGGCACAGGTTAATCCCATACTTGGATCTCGCTACCTCTATCCCCAAGAAGTATTTCAGTTTTCCCAGATCCTTTGTCTGAAAGTGATCCTGTAGATAACTCTTCAGCCTGCCAATACCAATGTTATCATTCCTAGTAATAACGATATCATCTACATACACCACCAACAGTATTTTTCCTCCCGGAGAGTCATGACTAAATACAGAATGGTCAACTTTGCACTTTTTCATGCCAAACTTCTTTACCACCTCACTGAACCTACCAAACCATGCTCGAGGAGACTGTTTAAGCCCATATATAGCCTTCCTTAGTCTGCACACCTTACCATCCTCCACCTAAGCAACAAACCCTGGAGGTTGCTCCATGTAGACCTCCTCGAGTAAGTCACCATGCAAAAAGGCATTCTTGATATCAAGCTGATATAGTGGCCACTCATACATGGCTGCAAGAGAGATCACAACACGAACTGACCCTATCTTAGCAACCGGTGAGAAGGTCTCTGTGTAGTCAATGCCATAGGTTTGGGAGTACCCTTTTGCAACTAATCGCGCTTTCAGGTGTTCAACACTACCATCAGGCAGATACTTAACCGTATAAACCCACTTACAACCAACAACTTGCTTCCCAGGAGGAAGAGCAGTGAGGTCCCAAGTATGATTATGATGAAGGGCTGAGAGTTCTTCTTCCATGGCACGGCACCACCCTGGAGAGGCAAGGGCTTCCTAGACATCTTTAGGAACAATAACTGATGATAACAAGGTAACAAACTAGCGATGGGAAGCGGAAAGGTGAGTAAGAGAAACATAATTAGAAATGGGATGAAGGGTGCAAGTACGTTTACCTTTCCGCAAAGCAATGGGTAGATTAATCTCAGATGCTAAGTGGGTGTCTGGTGCCGGATCCGTCGACGGAGATGTAGTCGGAGGAGTAGTAGCTGGTGCACGTGGGCGAGGTGTATACACATGACGGATAGGTGGGCGTTCAATAGCTGGTGGCACCAGAGGCAAGGGTTTGGTCACGACTGGAACAAAGGGAGGAGGATCGATAACGGGAAGTGGAAGAGGAGGAGGTGATGAGGAGGAAGAAGCATCACCAGACCCCAAAAAGAATGGAGTAGACTCAAAGAAACTGACATCAGCACACACAAAGGATCGTCGAGAACCAGGATGGTAACACCTATACCCTTTCTGGGTCCGAGAATAGCCAAGGAAGATGCACTTGAGAGAACGGGCATCAAACTTGTCGTTCCCGGGACCCAGATTATGGACAAAACAGACACACCCAAAAACTCTCGGCGTAAGAGGAAACGGAGACAAAGTGGGAAACAAGACCTGAAACGGAGACTGACCATCAAGGATGAACGTGGGCATCCGATTAATAAGAAAACAAGAGGAAAGCACTGCATCACTCAAAAAAGGTTTGGGAACATGCATGTGATGCATTAGGGGTCTTGCTGTTTCAAGGAGATGGTGATTCTTTCTCTCAGCCACCCCGTTTTGTTGTGGGGTGTAGGTACACGAGGTCTGATGTATAATGTCGTGTTGGTCCAAGTATTCCTGAAATGATGAGGATAAATATTCGCGGCCATTATCAGAACGAAAAACTTTGATGTGAGTACCATTGCCACTTCGGGCATATGCAGAACCACTATCAACACCACGGCCAAACTGAGCTCCCCGAGCTCCACCTCTACCACCACGGCCTCTCGATGCAGCAAAGGCAGATCTATCTGAGATATTAGAGTTCTCAGTATATCCGATAGAAATCCTCCGAAGTCGAGCAAATACCTCTTCTAGGGATGGAAGAGCTGATCCTCCTAATATCTGAGCCCGTACTGGTTCATGTTCAGACTTTAATCCCACCATAAATCTAGTCACATCAAGTTGCACTCTCTGTTGTTGCTGAATCTTGACATCAGAAGTGAGAGGATGATAGACATTCAACTCATTACGTATGTTCCTCATGTTGGCATAGTACTCCTCAAGAGTCTAATTGCCCTGTTGCAGATTAAAGTACTCTTGATAAAGCTGATAAACTCTGGTTGTATTGTCCTGCCCCGAATACAATTTCTTCGCATGGTCCCACACATCTTTGGCAGTATCAAGGAACATGAAGTTCACACTAATCCTGGGTTCCATACTGTTCCACAACCATGTGATGATCTGAGCATCCTCTTGCTCCCAACCTTCATACTTGTAAGAGTCAGAGGAGGGTTTCTCCTCTCTGATATGTTTTACCTTCTTCTTTGCCTTTAGAAAGACTTCAGCGGATTTAGCCCAAGGCACATAATTCTCTCCATTTAACTTAATGGAGGTCATCTGAACATTCAGGTAGTCTGTAGGCACCATCACACTAGGTTTATAATCATTACTGTCTCCCATTATATTATCACCAATTTTGCACACTTGCTGAATTCTATTATCACTGAGATCTGCACACTACACACCACTAGGTCACACCTGTCACACTGATTGCAGCACTAATTGTTGCTGGAATGTGTGCTCTCTACACCACAAACCCTAAATCACACCCGTCACACTGATTTCAGCACGTGTTGTTGCTGAAAAATGTGCTCACACCACAAACCCTACTCCTACAACTACCTGAAATCTCACCACTATATGATCATATCTCTTCCTTTAACATGCACAAAGAAACCAGCATAAACCCTAGCGCTTACTGGCCGAAACCCTAGCAAATGGTCTGAAACACACCTCCTATTTAATCCATAACAGATATCATGCACTGAAATCTCTTACCTTATCGCTGAAGTAACACCCATGCGAGCAGGAGAGCAGTCCACACACAACAGCCGCTTCACACACAACAACCACACACAGTTCGGCCCTCTATTCTTCCTCTACTAGGAGAGGGCGATCTCAGAAATCACAGCAACCGACCACATACGACCTGACTGGAGGCATAGAGACCCCCAAGGGAAGAGGGCGATCACTCCTTTTCAGCCCTTTCCCTTATCTCCAATCGAACACAGAAAAAAAAAAAGGAAAACCCTAGATAGGATGCGTAGAGAGTGAACCCTAGGCAAGCAGAAATCTAGGCAGATTTAACCTCGCTCTAATACCATGTTATAATTCAGGTCTGCCTTAGAGTTCGGCCTGACTGAGTTCAGTTATGTAGAAGAAGAAAGAGTGATAAAGAAAGAGAGAAAGAGAGAGAGAGAAGAGAGAATTCTGGTTCGAACTGAAAGAGTCAACTTGACTTCTCCCAGTCGGCCAGTAAGTATTTATATTATTATTAAAACATAACTGAAAAGACCTATGTGCCCTTACTTAAGTTAAGAGCACATGTTTCAACACAACATTACAGATCAGCAACATCAATCAATGTATAAAGACAGAAATACCCCTACGCTAACAATAACAAACTCATTGAGAGTACTAATGAATGGTCTTAAGTGTACAACTATTCCCAGTAACTCTTATTGAGCTAAAATGTTTGACAAACTAATGTGACGATTCAAGCTTGGAATTGAAATGCATTGGGTAGCTGTCAATTAAGTATGTGACTCTCCAAAGAAAATGTTTGCTACCAAGAACTGAAAGGAAAGAAGCATCAAGTTCTAGTGCTTTGAACTGTGTGACTTATCTTAGGACTTAATGTAAATAATTAGGTTTTACCAAACTTATTCGTTGACTTAAATGTGGGAATTCTAAGTTTGGAAGCCTAAGGAAATGTTTTCTAGACCTTTGGAATAAAAAAATCTTAAAGTTTCTAAGGTTAAGAGTTGTCATTAGTCAACTACTTGAAGCTCTAGTCGACTAACCTTGACAATAGAGACTTATTCCACTTAGCAGCTAACTCCCCATGAATCTTTAGTGACTACTTGTGATAGCCAAGGTAGTGTCACTTGGACACTAATCGGTAGTTGACTATAGTTAACTATGTCTGCCAGCCAAGACTAGGTAATTGCTATTAGTCGACTATTAGGAGGAAGTAGTCAACTCAAGAGAAAAGAGATTCCTCCCAACACATAGTAGTTGACTACTAGCTCATGCCATAGTTTTCAAGGCGCCAAGGTGAGGCTAAGCAACAGGGGTCGTCTTGTTGCCTAGTTGCCTAGGCGATGGATTTTTTAATAAAAAATCACATATCCTAGTAGTTCCCTAGGTTCCATAACCAACTTTCTTTAATTACTATCCATAATTTTCATAAGAAAATTATAAACTTCATGTTTAAGTCTAGAAAATCAGCATATTTATGAGAAGAAAAAGAAGAAAGGAAAGAAAATTAAAAAAATATAGGGATTGAACCCCTATTTTTGTTATAGGAAAAGAAGAAGAAATGTGTTGATTAGACAAAATTTTAAGTTCTTCCCTTATTGGTTGAAGTCATTGAGGGTTCAATACAGCAGTTAGCAATGTTTGTGTTGATTAAACCCTAACAAATAAGAAAAATAATAAAATGAAATTAGTTTATAAACACAAAAAATGAATACTTTTCTTTAATAATGTGTATTTTATAATTATAATCTCAAAAAATAGCAATATAAAAGTATTTTATTACATACTATGCAAAACTACTTGGCGATTGGGTGAGGCGAGCTAGGGCACCTTGCCACCTAGGCGCGTCTCCTTGACAACTATGGCTCATGCTAGTCGACTACTTGGTGAAAAATCTGACCGTTTGAAGGCATAACAACTATTTTCTCTTTTGGTTAGCCTTCAATTTTGTTGCGAACTTGCTTTGAACATTTCCAAGTATGGTTTAATCCTTCCCAATGGATCTTTAACATTCACTTGCTCTCTACGACTATAAATCAATGGTTTTGGATTGAAAACATAAAGAACTTCATCATTGAATATTTACTAAGAAAAGAGAGCAATGTAGGCAAGAGTTTTTAGAGAAGAAGAGATTTTTGAGCTTAATCAGTTCATAAAGTGAGAAAAACTAAGTAGCCTTTGGGCTTGTTTGTTTTTCACTGAGATTTCTCAAATCTCTTCAAGTGTTTAAGCCTATAGTGTTGAGTTGGTTCGGTTTGTTTTATTTAGTAAGGAAGTTGTTGGGCTTTAGGCCCATTAGTTTATGTTTTTTTAAGTTGTGACTATTCAACTTTTAGTAGCTGCCCTACTAAGGGCATCCTTGTAATATCTCATCTTTTTAAGTTATGTATAAATATAATAAGAGGGGGGCGGCTAGGGTAGATTTCAGAATCCTGGTTGACTTCCTACTCTCTTTTTCTTTTCCTTTCTTCTCTACTACTGAAATCTTCATCTTCCCCCTCTTTCCTTCACAAGAAACTCGCCTGCAATTAGTGATCTCTACTTGGTATCAGAGCAGGCCGAAGGTTCCTTGAAGTTGTTCTCTCATGCAGCCCTAGATCGGCCAACTGCATGGTGATTTAAGAGGCTGATCGAAGCTCTTAGGTAAGCCCAGTTTTTGGATTTTTTTTATGGATCTGTGTACCCTGTAGTCGGTCAGGGTTTCTCATCAAAATCAGGAAAAACTGGAGAAAGGGGAAGAGTCTTATTTCTGTTGGACTCTTCAACTTTTACCTAGGAAGTGGCACCCTAATTTTTTAGGGTTCCTTGGAGTTTTTTGTAAGGGGTGATTCAAGTCCTACCTGATTTGGAGGCTTCTAGAGAGGGCGGCTGCCTCTTCTCTCTCTTCTCTCGTCCCACAGAAAATGAATCTTTTGTGGGAAGAAAGTCTAGGACACCAGAATGGTGTTGTTGGTTCGAAAAAGTGTTTTGTTTGATCTTGTTGCAAATTTCAGTTATTTTCTTTACATTTTTTGAGAAGCATGGAGGGCCACGGAGTTGAAAATAAGCCCAGGAGTGAAATGGGACCAATGGGAGAAGGTGCTGGAGACCCTTTCGGGGCTTGGACCATTACTACAGTTAGGTTGGATGGTGCAAATTACTTAGAGTGGTCATAATCTGCAAAGATGGCCATTGGTGCTCATGGGAATTTAGGGTATATCACTGGTGAAGAGGTGAAACTAGCAACTCTCGGTGGGTACAAGAGAATTATATAGTGATGACTTGGTTGTGTACTTCCATGTTGCCACATATAAGTAAAAATTTTTTATGGGCAAATACAGCTAAGGAAATATGGGATGGGGTTACATAAACCTATTCACAGAGGGAGAATGTTGTTAGGGCTTATCAATTGAGAAATCAAATTATTGCTACAAGGCAAGGAGATAGATCTGTTGCAGCCTATTTTTCAGTCCTTAAAACCCTATGGCAGGAGATTGACCATTTAGAGACATTTGCTTGGGAAACCACTAAGGATGCAACTACCTATTAGAAACATATAGAGAAGTATAGGGTGTTTGAATTCCTTGCTGGCCTTAATCCTGAGTATGATATTGCACGACAACATCTTCTTTCCAGGGACAGTGTCACTCTCTCCCAAGCATATGCCTTTATGTCAGGGGAGAAGTGCAGGAGAGATGTAATGATGAAAAACCTTATTTCTGATCAATCTGCCATGGTAAGTGCTGTGAAACCTAAACAAAGTGGCAGTGAAATCAAGAAGGAAGATAAAAGTGATTTGATCTGTGACTACTGTAAGAAGCCTAAACATACAAGAGATACTTGCTGGAAGCTTCACCCACATCTTGTGCCGACTAAATTGAAAAATAAGAAGGGAAATGCGCACATGGCAGTGTATATGGATCTTCTTTCTCGGATACTTCTTTCTCTTGTTGCCTCATACTCTTGGCCCTTGTTTCAACTTGATGTGTAGAATGCTTTCCCAAATGGGGATCTGCAAGAAGAAGTGTATATGGATCTTCATGCTGGTTTTTACAATGATATTGAAAAGGGAAAGTTATGTAGGCTTAAGAAGTCACTTTATGGCTTGAAACAATCTCCCAGAGCATGTTTGACAGATTCAGATAGGCCTTGATTGCTTTTGGCTACACTCAGACTCAATCCGATCACACCTTGTTTGTGAAGCAAAGAGGATCTTTGGTGTCAGTCCTAATTTCTTATGTGGATGATATTGTTGTCACCGGGAATGATCTGAGTGAGATTGATGGTCTGAAAAGGAACCTACATAAAGAATTTGAAATTAAGGATCTTGGAGAACTGAGATACTTCTTAGGCATTGAAGTTGCAAGATCAAAACATTGAATTTTTATCTCACAAAGTAAGTATGTCTTGGATCTTCTTCAAGAGACAGGTAAGCTTGGAACAAAGGCAATCAGAACCCCTATTTGATCATGTTTTTACTATAGCTACTGTAGCTACTGTAGCTACAGTAGTCCGAACCAGTAAGGAGAAGAAGAAAGAGAAGAGAAGAAGAAGAAGATGAAAGAACTGTCGAACTTTATAGCTAAACCCTATCAGTCGACCTCTTAATAGTGATTAGGCTTCTAATTAAATGTACAAGGACTAAACTAACTTAACCAAGGTGAGATGACTAATCTACCCTTATTCGGCTAACTCTAACACTCCCCCTCAAGCTGGAGAATATATATCATATAATCCCAGCTTGTTACATATATAGTTCACTCTCCCTGAGCTTAAGGCTTTTGTAAACAAATCTGCCCACTGATCACCTGAGCTTACATGTTCTGTGCTTATCTCTCCAGTAAGAACCTTCTCCCTCACAAAGTGGCAATCAATCTCTATGTGCTTTGTTCTCTCATGAAAAACAGGGTTGGATGAGATACGGAGCGCAGCTTCATTGTCACAGTACAACTTCATAGGTTTATCCATGTGGAACCCGATTTCTTGTAGGAGATTCCTTAACCACACTAATTCACATGTAGTGTGTGCCATGGCTCTGTACTCGGCTTCAGCACTGCTTTTAGCCACAACCGTCTGCTTTTTACTCCTCCACGTCACAAGATTTCCTCCAAGAAATGTGCAGTAACCTGTAGTAGATCTTCTATCAGACACTGAACTCACCCAATCTGCATCCGTGTACCCAACTACTTCATGTTTTCCTCTTGGTTTATACAATAGCCCACGGCCTGGAGCTCCCTTCAAATATATTACAATTCTAAGAACTGCATCCCAGTGAGATATACGAGGGTTCTGCATAAATTGCCTCACCACACTGACTGCAAAGGAGATATCTAGTCTCGTGATAGTCAAATAGTTCAGCTTCCCCACTAGTCGTCTATACCTTCCAGGATCATCAAATATTTCCCCTATATCACTGCTCAACTTAACATTTGGTTCCATAGGAGTCTCAACCGGTTTTGCACCTAACAGTCTTGTTTCGTCCAATAGATCGAGAACATATTTTCTTTGGCACAGGTTTACACCTTGTCTTGATCTAGCAACTTCTATACCCAAGAAATACTTCAACGTCCCAAGGTATTTTGTTTGAAAATGATTTTGCAGAAAGACCTTGAGTTTGTCGATCCCCAATTTGTCACTGCTAGTTATGACAATATCATCCACATAGACCACTAATAAAATCTTTCCAGCTTCTGAGTCATAGCTGAACACTCATATGATGAAGAATAGACCGAGCTGTTTCAAGGAGATGACGGTTCTTCCGTTCAGCCACCCCATTTTGTTGAGGAGTGGATGCACAAGAAGTTTGATGAATGATGCCATGCTATTCTAAATACTGTTGAAAGGAAGTTAGAAAATATTCACGACCATTATCTGAACGAAAAACTTTGATTGGAACACCAAATTGTGTAAGTATTTCAGCATGGAATTTTTGAAAAATGGAAAATAATTCACTCATTTCTTTCATTAAATAAATCCATGTCATTCTTGAACAATCATCAATAAAAGTGACAAAATACTTGTAACCATTATAAGACTCTATTTTGATCGGGCCCCAAACATCTGAATGAACCAAAGCAAAAGGACTCAACATACGACTTTCAACTCTAGGACTGAAGGAAACACGTCGATGTTTCCCAAATTGACACGACTCACACTGTAACACTGACAAATGACTCAACGACGGAACTAGTATCTTGAGCACCTTGAGAGAAGGATGTCCTAGTTGACAATGCCACTGTAGAGGAGTGAGTGAAGTCTGAAGTGCAACTGATGATCCACCACCGTCAAGGTAATACAATCCACCAGCTTCATGCCCCCCACCAATCTTCTTCCCCGTCCTGAGATCCTGAAAAACACAAGAGGAAGGGAAAAAAGTAACAGAGCAGTTAAGAGTCTTGGTTAATTTAATAACAGACATAAGATTGAATGGAAACTTAGGGACATATAGAACAGATGATAAAGAAAGAGAAGCCATGTCAACATTGCCAACACCACAGATGGGAGAGGAGGAACCATTGGAAAGGGTAACAGTTTGAGATGTGGAAGTTTCAGAGAGAGAAGAGAACACACCTGGAGTCCCGGTCATGTGATCAGAGGCTCTAGAGTCAATAATCCAAGGAGAGGTTTTAGATGACAGGCAAGCTATACCTGAGTGGGCAAGAGTAGCAGTAGTGTGCTGTGAAGTGGACTGAAGGAACCGCTCATACTCATCACGCGGTACACTCACCATCTCCCTTCTGGAAACAGATGTAGATGTGGAAGGAGTTAGGTCTGCCTGTTGATTATCATTGACATCAACCCCACCAGCAATAGCATGATTGGCCCATTTAGAGGGAGGGCGGCCATGAAGATCATAACAGAAATTTACGGAATGTCCTTCCCTGCCACAGTGGGTACACTTCCTTATAGAGCTACCTTTTTCTTTGCCACGGCCTCCCCCTGAGTCACGACCACCACCACGGCCAAATATGGAACCACCACGACCTCCTCGGGAGGCATGTCCTACCCCTTTCGTACCACGTCCACCTCCTCTGGCTGTTACAAAAGCTGATCTATCAGACTATTTGGGATTCTCTATCTGTCCCAAAGAAATCCTACAAAGCCGAGCAAACACTTCCTCAAGTGTAGGAAGGGTAGAGCCCCCCAATATTTGGGCTCTAACTGGTTCATACTCTGATTTCAACCCCACTAAGAACCTTGTGACATCTAGTTGTTCCCTCTGTTGTTGTTGAACCCTAACATCTGGAGTGAGAGGATGATAGACATTGAGTTCATTTCTGAGGTTCTTCATACTGGCATAGTACTCTTCTAGGGTTTTATTTCCTTGTTGCAGAACAAAGTACTCCTGATAGAGCTGATATACCCTTGTAGTATTATCTTGCCCAGATTACAACTTCTTGGCATGTTCCCATATGTCCTTAGTTGTATCTAAGAACATGAAGTTGGCACTTATTTTGGGTTCCATACTATTCCATAGCCATGTCATGATTTGAGCATCCTCCTGTTCCCAATCGTCAAAGTCTAGAGAGTCAGCCGGTGGTTTATCTTCTTTCACATGCTTCATTTTTCTCTTTGCCTTGAGAAAAATTTCCACCGACTTGGCCCATGGAACATAATTCTAACCATTCAGTTTAATTGAGGTCATCTGTACACCTAGATAGTCAGAGGAAACCACCACACTAGGTTTCTGATCACTACAGCCATCTCCCATTGCTGCCATGATACTCTTTCAATGCTGCCTCTAATCTGAATTCCCAAACACCAACTAAGTGCTGCTGTCAAGAGTTTGATGTTCTAGAACCTACAGCAGTCCCTAAATACAATGATAGATACACGCGCCTTTGTTCTTATCCACACCACTACTGATTTCACAAAAAAAACACAGACTACACCGACATTAATTCAGCACTTACTAACCATGCAAGCTCTCTTACAACTACTCAACAAAAACTCAACTAGCTGTCATACCACTACTCCTGTCAAGAGTTTGTGCATTACAAGCACCACCACACAGCCATAGCTGTCACACACAATACAGACCTGCTTTAACGCTTTTAAGAGGGCACCAGAACACCAACAAAAACTCAACTAGTACCATTGCATTACACCTTGCACCATTCGGCCACCTACAGTAGCAGCCCTTACACCATTTGGTCAGTGTAAACACAGCCTGTTCTTGGAATTTTTCCAAGAACCAGGGCAACAACCAACCTAGTTCTCTAGGTTCTGATCAGTCCTCTCAAGTTCTTGAAGATTTTCAACCCAGAAATACCAACAGCACAGAGAGGAGAGATAACCAACCTTCGTTTGAGAGCTTCAGCCAACCATTCACTGCTGAAGTTGTTTTCTTAAGAAAGAAGGTTCTGTGCACTAGAAAAAAAGAGCTGTGATGTTTCGGGCCTGGGACGAACCACTTTTCTCCATTGACAGCCCAGAGAAGAAAATGAGAGAACTGAAGCACGAACTGAAGTTGTCACGAACTGAAATAGGTCACGAACTGAAGTTGTCACGCTCTGATACCAGTAACTACAGTAGCTACAGTAGTCCGAACCAGTAAAGGGAAGAAGAAAGAGAGAGAAGAAGAAGATGAAAGAACTGTCAAACTTGATAACTAAACCCTATCAGTGGGCCTCTTAATAGTGATTAGGCTTCTAATTAAATGTATAAGGACTAAACTGCCCTTACTTAAGTATGGGACAGAGAACCTCTAATAAGACTGCCACATAAGCTCATAACTTAACCAAGGTGAGATGACTAATCTACCCTTATTCGGCTAACTCTAATGGATCAGAACCATAAAATCAATGCATCAGAAGGTGAACCGGTAAAGGACATTGGGAGATATCAGAGACTTGTGGGTCGGCTGTTATACTTGTGTATAACAAGACCAGACATCTTTTATGCAGTAAGTGTAGTAAGTCAATACATGCATGCTCCACGAATCCAACATTGGGAAGCAGTTGATAGGATTCTTGCTTATCTGAAGGGACACCCGGGCAGAGGCATATTATTTACTAATTATGGATAGTTGAAACTAGAGGTTATACAGATGCAGATTGGGCAGGATGCCTTGATGACAGGAGATCAACTTCAGGAGTGTGCACCCTAGTTGGGGGTAACCTTGTCTCATGGAAGAGTAAGAAGCACACAGTGGTGGCAAGATCAAGTGCTGAAGCCGAATACAGGGCCATGGCACATGGAGTTTCAGAACTTCTTTGGATCCGTTCCCTATTAGAAGAGATTGGTGTACAGGCAGAAGAACCTATGATGCTATACTGTGATAACCAGGCAGCAATTAACATTGCCCATAACCCAGCCCAGCATGACCGAACTAAGCACATTGAAGTGGATAGACATTTTACTAGAGAAAGGGTAACTTCTGAAGAAGTTTGTCTTCCATACATTGCTTCTGATCTGCAGCTCGCTGATGTTTTCACAAAAGGTGTTGCAAGCTGGAGGGGGAGTGTATGACATTTACTCCCAACTTGAGGGGGAGTGTTGAGTTGGTCCAGTTTGTTTTATTTAGTTGGGAAGTTGTTGGGCTTTAGGCCCATTAGTTTATGTTTTTTTAACTTGTGACTGTTCAGCTTTTAGTAGCCACCCTACTAAGGGCATCCTTGTAATATCTCATCTTTTTAAGTTAAGTATAAATATAATGAGAGGGGGCGGCTAGGGTAGAGTTCAGAATCCTGGTTGACTTCCTACTCTCTTCTTCTTCTCCTTTCTTCTCTACTGCTGAAATCTTCATCTTCCCTCTCTTTCCTTCACAAGAAACTCGACTAAATCTGCAATTACTGATCTCTACTTGTAGCATTGTGCATACTCTTGCATTTGATATAGATTTGCTTGTATTTGTTTCTGCCATCCTATTAAGAGGCATTTGCTGTATTTGTGCTTTACATTGCTACTATCTTGTTGTATTTGTGTGTTTCAAGTGTGAACACCATTATAAGTCTAGTTGGTGCCTACAAACCCAACTATTAAGGTTTGGTTGACACTCAAAAGCTCAACTGTTCAGGTTTTATTGGCACTTGTAAGCCCAATTGTTGTAAGGTTTGGTAGGAACTTGGAAGTCCTACTATTTGTAAGGTTTTTCTGGCACCCAGAAACCTAGTTGTTTGGTAGAAGTTCTCATGAGGTTGCCCGAGGAGAGGACATAGGCCTAGGCTTGGTTGAACCTCTATAAAATCTTTGTGTGCTTTACTCTCTTGCATTTGTTTATTTTACTTGTTTATTTATTTTGTTATTTGCATCACATTTGCATAACACACACAGCACACTACCTTTCATTCTATTAGTTCTGCATTCACAAGTTTTAGAAGGCCTTAGTTGGGGGAAAATCCTTTAGTACCCAATTCACCCCCTCCCCTTGGGTTTGGTTATCTGGGTTACAAGATATTAATAAGATACATAGCTGTGATGACCACCTCCATGCAGAAGGTGATGGGAACATGTGAATCTTGTAAAGGGATCTCACCATACTAGCGATTTAGCAATTCTTATGCTCAGCTACCCCATTTTGTTGAGGAGTATTAGGACAAGACCTTTGAGACTGAATGCTATTTTTTTTTTAAGATAGGTTGGAACTCACCATCCTTACCATCAAAGTACTACCCCCCCGAATCCAACTGCGAGATACTTATGGTACTTTTAAACTGATTCATAACCATGGCATGGAAGTTCTTAAATTTAGGAAAAACTTCAGACTTTTTATGAAGAAAATGAACCCATGTATATCGTATGCAATCTTTAATAACACAATGTATCTGTAGCCTAAACGAGAAATAACAAGAGATGATTAAACATCATTGTGTCTAAGATGAAAAGGAACAAAAGCATGCTTAGAAGATGTAAAAGGCAAAACATGACTTTCACTATAGCAACAAGTCAAACAAGATTTATCAACATTCTTAAATAAATAGTTAATAACTGATAGATAACCAAAAGTAAACATATAATCCAAGTTTTTAGCATGAGTGTGACCCAAACGTCTATGCCATAGATGTCACATATTATGACAAGAAATAGAGGAGAACTATAAGTAATAAATAGCAAACAAAAATCCGTAGAAGAACTCTTGTTCTGAAATTCCAAAGAAAATGGACAACCAAGCCTATGCCCCTTCCCCTTCATCTCCCTAGTACATTGGTCCTGTATAAAACAATCATCACGAGAGAAAAGACATTGTTACCATCATCAACAATTTTCTCAGCAGAAATCAAATTAGTAGTTAACCAAGGAACAAAAAGTGTTTTGGGAAGATGGAAGGGATTAGATTGGGAAGTAGATAGATATAGGTTATCACAACCACAGATGGGAAGAGTTTCACCATTAGCAGTTAACAATGCGATTATCAGTAGGACATGGTTTAGGAGACTGACCGAAGGAAGCCACAGTCATGTGGTTCAAGACTCTAGAATCATTTGTCCACATATGAGATGGAGAAGAACATAAGTAGGTACACTTACCACTAGACCATTAGCAAAAAAAAAAAAGCAGAAGAAATAGTATGGACATCAGTTGTCAAATAATATCTTCAATGAGAGAATCCTGAGAGTCTGCTTTGGGAGTTGAAATGGAGGAAGAAGCATCTGATGGTTCAACTGAAACTTGGAAGGCTTTATGTTGTCTCTTCTTGGGAGGCTGAGTTGGGCATTCAGCAATGATGTGCCCCTGTTGTTTGCAATAGGTGCAAAAGTTTTTATTGTTGCAATGAGATGCCACATGCCCAATATCTTTGCACTCATGGAACTGAATCTTCGAACGATCTTTCTTCCCCTCTTATTTGGTACTATCTCCCTGCTGAGAATGTTTGATCATACTGTCTCATAATTAGGCTGGAGATGCATTAGAAAGTGCATAACTTTCCTCTTATCAATGTGTTTCTTCATAGCTTTTACACAACAGTTTGTAGACAAATCCCCCAAGTGAACCAACTCATTTTTCAGTCCAAAGGTTCATGAAACTAGCATAGTACTCTTGAATTATTTTCTCTCCCTGAGCATAAGAAAATATTTCCAACTCAATCTGATATTTTTTAGACATATTTGACTACTAATAGACTTTCTCAAGGTATTCAAACATGTCATGCGCAGTCTTGAGACCCCTCATTGGAATTGCAGAATCAACAGTAACAGATCCAAGAATCCAAGATACAACTTGTGCATTTTTATGAGTGTCAACTGAACCGGATTTGGTCCAATCCATTCCAGTCCAACGTAGGTCCATTTACAAATGGACTGGACCCAATCCGGTCCAAACCCATTCAAACCAAGTCCAATCCGGTCCAATTGAAATGCAAATGGACTGGATGGGGTCCAACCCAATCCAAAATTGAATGAAACATAACAAAATTATACGAAAACCCATAAAATATAAAAAATTACAAAAATAAGCCACAAAAAGCTCACTTAGTCTTTCTTGGAAACATTGGTTCAAATAATAAAATAAAATAAAAGGAACAATGTTTCCAAGAATTAATACATAAAACTGGAACGAGGTGTGATTCAATTTGATTTCCTGGAACCACTGGATCAATTTGATTTTAGGAATTAAAGTCTTTCTACATCCCTGATCTTTCTGATTAGAACTACAACTATAAATAAAAGAATTTTGCAGAAAAAGTTCCCCATCTGGGCAAGAGGGCAGTTCAAATAACACACAAAGAGCAACTCCGTTGAAATTGTGTTCAATTACTTGAACAAATTCAGTGCCTTGAGGAGATTAGAACACCTTCTGAAGTCACCGTCAGAAGTCTGAAGTCACAGTCCAGAAAACCTCTTATAGCCAAGAAAAGGTGTCCAAACCACAGAGCAAACAGAAATCTGAAGTCACAGTCCAGAAAAGGAAAGAAAACCTGCTGTGGCCCAAGGGATTAGAACACCTTCTGCACTTGTTCAAAACTGATGAAACTTTCAGAATATGATGAACTAGATCAGATGAAACTCCCTATGAAATTTTACCATGAACTGAAGTCTCCCAAGAGAAATCTAATATCTTGCTGGTTGCATAGAACAGAGGAGCATGGAAAAGAAAGAAGATTCAAATGAACTGAGAAGAAATCAGAGAACAACATGCTCTGATAACCATGATAACCTAGGAAAAGTGAGAGACAAGAGAGAAACCAAGAGAACTTCAAGATTGTTTGGTTGGTCTCGAATGGGTTGACCCAACCCAGAAACAATATTTATATTAAAAGAATAAAAGGACAAAACTGTCCTTACAAGAGAAGATAAAATACATAGAGGTACAAAGTTGTCAAGTATACACACTACAATAATAGTATAGAATAGAATACAAAAATGACTACCCCTCCTCTCTACATATACCCCATAAACAATCACAGTATGCGAATAAAATATGTTATAAGAACATAAAAAAGTGGATTCACATTAGATACATAATTGTAATAATACAACCATCTTACTTTTTCAAATACTTTATTGTAACTGTTGTCAATTTTGTTCGAACAGATATTATTGAAGACTACAAGGCAATTGAAATGGGACATGATAAGAAGGATAGCTATCCCTCGTTATCAGCTCAGCTAGATGCACTTACAGATATGAAATTCGCATACATTATCTCTTGTCAAGAATTTGGAGCACAAAAAGCCTGTGGAGATCCTCGTGCACAGGATATACTTGACTTAATGATTAGGTAATCTTTTACAAATTACAAATGTTCCAACTTTTACAGGTATTTGTACAAGCCACTTAATTGTAACCTTTCAATTATGATGTAAAGGTATCCATCTCTCCGTGTTGCTTACGTTGAGGAGAAAGAAGAGATTGTAGGTGATAAACCTCAAAAGGTTTATTCCTCTATACTGGTTAAAGCAATCAATACTTTAGACCAGGTAAATGGTGTTTTTAAATTAACTAAGAAATAATGAAGTTTGTATTTTCTTTTATAAACAGGTGATCAGAATTTGTTGGTTGGTAAATGATTTATGATGTAATAATATATATTCTTAGGTTTCTTGAGATCAATTATTTTTTTCAACAATTAGTGTATAGATTGCAAGCAATAAATGGGCTTATCTATCCTTTTCTCCTCTCTTTTTTTTTTCACTTCAAATACTTTATTCCTGGTATTCACAATTAGTTTTCTATTAATAATGTTATATACGGTTTAACATTTTTGCTTCATGACATGATTTTCTTCTAGTAATTTAGGACTTTATCAATTATTAATTGGTTCCCATTAGGTGAAACTAGTTAGGGTTTTTTTTTTGAAACAATTTTTATTAGAATTTTTGAAAAGAGCTCTCTCTCTCTCTCTCTCTCTGACATATAGATACATACTGAATCTTCTTCAAATCTTTCAAATGGATATTAGAGAGTAGAGAATAATTCCATCAGACAATGACAATAATCAAGAAGTTGGAGACAATGAATCACAAGGGCAAAAGTATAAACCATTTTATCCATGCTGATAACCATAGAGCTAAGTTGGATTCCTAATGGTAGATGTTCATTAATCAGTAAAGCTTAAGGCTTGTGTTATATGTGTGTCAAAAGATTTTGCAAGTATTGTAATGAAAGCTTAATGGCATAAGAGTGAATACTGAAGCGTTGGGATTAGAGTTTTGTAATTTTACTGGTAAACAAAATCTAGATCATTCAAACAGTTATATTTTGTCTGGACTTCCCAGTTAAATCATTTTGATCTATTTAGTTTTGTGCTCTCCACTGTAGTAAGATGCAAAAGCATATCTAAGATATTGGGTCTTTTCTTTGCATATTGCCAAAGACCATCATAATTATGATTTCATGCTCTTTTATATTTTTAGACCCATTTGAATGGCAGTCTATGGAATCTGAGCATCTCAAAACAAATCATTCAATCTATGGAATCTGAATATCAACCTTTGCAGAGGATAGTTTTGAGAAACTCTTCTCTCTTAGGAAAGTGGTTGTGGAGATTCCCTAGGGATTTAGACAAGATTTGGCAGTCATTAGAAGCACCAGTGGTATAAGTATGAATGACTGTATTGCAACTTACAGGCAAGAGCAATTTTGTCTTCTCCTTGGAAATACATTAGTTTGTCTCTCCCCTCCTTTTTGCGGTTTATTGGTTATGATGCTCTTTCTGGCAGAAAAACCAGATTTTGGACAGAACTGTGATGGGGGACCAGCTACTTAAAGATAAATCTCCATTACTATTCTCCCTTTCCTCTCATCCAGACTGCTTTATCTCTGATTGCATTTCCTTCTGCCATCAAGGTTTGTCATGGGATTTAAGTTTTCAACTGGGCCTTAAAGATTGCGAATGCCCTGAGATTTTGGCCTTAATTGACTCTTTAGAGGAAGTACTCTTTGATCCTTCTCAACTCCTTGGAATTATTCTCGTGTTCTTCTTTGTTGGCCTATCTATAAACCCTTCTCTTAGCTTTGGTTGCCTTGTTAAATCCATTTGGAGAGGAAAGGTACTACCTTGGATTTGAGTATTCTGTTGGAAGGTATTTCATAATAAAATAAAGGGCAAAAGACTTTAACCTCCCTTGGTATTTCTCATAAATAGTAAAACCTCCCTTCTCTTTTCAAAAAGAACTAAGACCTCTCTTATTGGGTGATGTCATCGAACAAAGACCTCCCCTCTCTTAGCCGTCCATCAAGTTCCATTTGTATGTAACATTACTTGCTGCTTAAATTTCTATAGACACCCAATTTTGTTCCTTAGCAAGCAAGAAAAAGCATATCCATAAGAATTTAATATCCTTGATTCCTAGTTTTCACGAATATTGAAACCATGCTAGCTGAGATATGAATAATGTTGACAGTGATGATCGGGAAATGGCAAAATTTTCACAATTTGATCCTTTTATCTCAGCAGTAAGTATAAGCTTACAGAATCTGCTCTCTTCTCTCTCTCTCTCTCTCTCTCTCTCTCTCTGCACTGCTATGAATCCATGGCAAATCAACAAGTTAACATATCAGTTACAGTACTTTAATCCCTTTGAAAGTCAACAAGTTAATTCATTGGTTACAGAATGTTAGCGTAGGGGTATTTCTGTCCTTATACCCAGATTAAGGTTGCTGATCTGTAATGTTGTGTTAGAACCAGTGCTCCTTCCTTAAATAAGGGCACATATGTCTTTTCAATTATTTTAATAATAAAAAAGCACTGTCTGGCCGAATGGGAGTTATGTTCTTGAGACTTCCAGTTCGAACCAGACTTTCTCCTTTTCTCTTTCTCTCTTTCTTCCACCTTTCTACCTCTTTCTACATAACCGATCTCAGACAAATAGAACTCCAAGGCAGGCCGAATCATAACATGCTTTCAGAGCAACTTGAATCTGCCTAGATTTCTGTCTGCCTAGATTTCTATTCTCTACGCACCCTATCTAGGGTTTCTCTTGATTTTTCTGCATTCAATTGGAGATAAGGGAAAGGGCTGAAAAGGAGTGATTGCCCTCTTCCCTTGGAGGTTTCTATGCCTCTATTCGGGTCTTGTGTGGTCGGTTGCTGTGGTTTCTAAGATCGCCCTTCCCTAATCGATGAAGAATAGAGGGCCGATCTGTGTGGTGCAGTGGCTGTCTTGTGTGGACTGATTTCTTGCTCGTGTGGTTGTTCCTTCAGTGATAAGGTAAGAGATTTCTGTGCATGATATCTGTTATAGGTCAAATAGGAAGTGTGTTTCAGATCATATGCTGGGGTTTCAAACAGTATCATACTAGGGTTTATGCTGTTTTTGTGTATTTCGAAGGAAGAGTTGTGATCATATAGTGGTGAGATTTCAGGTAGTCGTAGGAGTAGGGTTTGTGGTGTAAAGAGCACACTTTTCAGCAACAAGTGCTGAAATTAGTGTGACGAGTGTGATCTAGTCGTGTGCAGCGTGCAGAATTCAGTGGTAATAGAATTCAGCAAGTGTGCAGAATCGGTGATAACAGAATGGGAGATAACAGTGATTGTAAGTCTAATGTCATGGTGCCTACAGACTACCTGAATGTTCAGACGACCTCCATTAAACTAAATGGAGAGAATTATGTGCCTTGGGCTAAATCCGTCGAAGTCTTTCTGAAGGCAAAGAAGAAGGTAAAACACATAAGAGAGGAGAAACCCTCCACTGACTCTCACGAGTATGAAGACTGGGAGCAAGAGGATGCTCAGATCATCACATGGTTGTGAAATAGTATGGAACCCAGGATTAGTGTAAATTTCATGTTTCTTGACATTGCCAAAGATGCGTGGGACCATGCGAAGAAATTGTATTCGGGACAAGACAATACAACCAGGGTGTATCAGCTGTATCAAGGAGTACTTTAATCTACAACAGGGCAATCAGAGTCTTGAGGAGTACTATGGCAGCATGAGAAACATATGTAATGAGTTGAATGTCTATCACCCTCTCACTTCCGATGTCAAGATTCAGCAACAACAGAGAGAACAGCTTGATGTGACTAGATTTTTTGTGAGTCGTGTCAGTTTGGGAAACACCATTGTGTTCCCTTTAGTTCTAGGGTTGATAACTGTGTGTCGAGTCCTTTTTCTTTAATTCATTCCGATGTTTGGAGTCCTTATAAATTGATGTCATATAATGGATATATATATTTTGTCATTTTTGTAGTTGATTTTTCAAGGATGACGTGGCTCTATCTAATGAAAGAAAGAAGTGAATTGTTTACCATTTTTCAGAAATTTTATGCTGATATTCATAATCAATTTGGTACCCACATTAAAGTTTTCCATTTTGATAATGGCCGTGAATATTTATCCTCATCATTTCAAGAATACCTGGACCAACACGGCATTATACATCAAACCTCATGTACCTACACCCCACAACAAAACGGGGTGGCCGAGAGAAAGAATCGCCATCTCCTGAAAACAACACTATCCCTAATGCATCACATGAATGTTCCCAAACCCTTTTGGAGTGATGCAGTGCTTACCTCTTGCTTTCTGATTAATCGAATGCCCACGTTCATCCTTGATGGTCATTCTCCGTTTATGGTCTTGTTTCCCACTTTGTCTCCGTTTCCTCTTACGCCTAGGGTATTGGGTGTGTCTGCTTCGTCCATAATATGGGAACCGGGAATGACAAGTTCGACGCCCGTTCTCTCAAGTGCATCTTCCTTGGCTATTCTCGGACCCAGAAAGGGTATAGGTGTTACCATCCTAGTTCTCGACGGTCCTTTGTATGTGCTGATGTCACCTTCTTTGAGTCTACTTCGTTCCTTTTGGGGTCCGGTGATGCTTCTTCCTCCTCTTCCAATTCCCGTTGCCGACCCTCTTCCCCTCGTTCCAGCCGTGACCAAACCCTTGCCTTCGGTGCCACCACCTGTTGAACGCCCACCTATCTGTCATGTGTATACACATCGCCCCAACGTACCAACTACTACTCCTCCGGCTACATCTCCGTCGACAGATCCGGCACCAGACCCACACTCAGCATCTGAGATTGATCTCCCCATTGCCTTGCGGAAAGGTAAACGTACTTGCACCCTTCATCCTATTTCTAATTATGTTTCACTTACTCACCTTTCTACCTCCCATCGCCAGTTTGTCACCTTGTTATCATTAGTTGTTGTCCCTAAGGATGTCCAGGAAGCCCTTGCCTCTCCAGGGTGGTGCCGAGCGATGGAAGAAGAACTCTCTGCCCTTCATCATAATCATACTTGGGACCTCACCGCTCTTCTTCCTGGGAAGCAAGCTGTTGGTTATAAATGGGTTTATACGGTTAAGTATCTGCCTGATGGTAGTGTTGAATGTCTGAAAGCGCGATTGGTTGCAAAAGGGTTCTCCCAAACCTATGGTATTGACTACACAGAGACCTTCTCACCGGTTGCTAAGATAGGGTCAGTTCGTGTTGTGATCTCTCTTGCAGCCATGTATGATTGGCTGCTATATCAGCTTGATATCAAGAATGCCTTTTTGCATGGTGACTTACTTGAGGAGGTCTACATGGAGCAACCTCCAGGGTTTGTTGCTCAGGGGGAGGATGGTAAGGTGTACAGACTAAGGAAGGCTATATATGGGCTTAAACAGTCTCCTCGAGCATGGTTTGGTAGGTTCAATGAGGTAGTAAGGAAGTTTGGTATGAAACAGTGCAAAGTTGATCATTCTGTATTTAGTCATGACTCTCTGGGTATGTAGATGATATTGTTATTATTGGGAATGATAACATGGGTATTGACAGGCTGAAGGCTTATCTACAGGATCATTTTCAGACAAAGGATCTTGGTAAACTGAAATATTTCTTGGGGATAGAGGTAGCAAGATCCAAGTATGGTATTAATCTGTGCCAGAGGAAATATGTGCTTGATTTGTTGGAAGAAACAGGCTTGTTGGGTGCTAAACCAATTGAAACACCTATTGGACACAAATACCAAGCTAAGCAGTGATATGGGTGAAGTGTTTGAAGACCCTGGAAGATATCGACGAGTTGTGGGTAAACTGAACTACCTAACCATTACTAGACCAGACATCTCATTTGCGGTTAGTGTGGTAAGCCAGTTCATACAGAAACCTATGATTCCTCATTGGAATGCAGTTCTGAGAATTGTGAGGTATTTAAAAGGGGCTCTGGGTCGCGGTCTGATATACAAGAGTGACGGAAATTTTGAAATAGAAGGGTATTCTGATGCTGACTGGGCCGGTTCTATGTCTTGTAGGTGGTCTACCACAGGCTATTGCACTTTACTGGGAGGTAACCTGGTGACTTGGAAAAGTAAGAAGCAGATGGTCGTGGCAAGAAGTAGTGCAGAAGCGGAATATAGGGCTATGGCGCATACTGCTTGTGAACTAGTGTGGATAAGGAACCTTCTACAGGAAGTAGGGTACAACATCAATACTCCAATGAAGCTCTATTGTGACAATCAGGTTGCAGTTCATATTTCCTCTAATCCGGTGTTTCATGAAAGAACCAAGCACATTGAAGTTGATTGTCACTTTGTGAGGGAGAAGGTACTGAATGGAGAGCTAGACACTACATATGTTAATACAGGAAACTAGTGGGCTGACTTATTTACAAAAAGCTTGAGTCGAGGAAGAGTGGACTACATATGTAACTGTTTTGGAATGGTAGAATACTACTATGTTTCATTCTATTGCCAATGGGCATATTTATACAGTAAGTTGCTGCAATAAATAGAAAGAAAGAAAAATAGAAAGAAAATAAAATAGAAAGAAGAAAAAATAGAAAGAAGAGAAAATAGAAAGTACAAAAATAGAAAGAAAAAACTTTCTAAATCAATCCTTCCACAATCCTAGGAATATATACAATTCTATTTTCAGATCTGAACCATTAACCCCACGTTTTCCAACACTCTCCTCAAGCTGGGAAAAAGCTGGTGAATAGAGATCCTCCATTCCCAGCTTGGCTATAATTCTCCGAAAGTCTGTACTATTGAGCCCTTTAGTAAGTACATCGGCTAGTTGTCCTTTTGTAGACACATAGGGAGTGCAAATCAAGTTGCTGTCCAGTTTCTCTTTTATAAAGTGTCGGTCAATTTCGATGTGCTTCGTCCTGTCATGTTGAACAGGATTGTGAGCAATATTGATGGCTGACTTGTTGTCACAATATAGTTTCATAGACTCTTCTCGTGGAATCTTCAGGTCTTCTAAATTATGTTCAACCAGAGTAATTCACACACTTCTTGTGCCATAGCCCTGAATTCTACCTCTACCCTTGAGTGGGCAGAAAAATACAAAAAAACAGAACACTACAGAGTATGGGCCCAGAATAAGGCCCATAACAGAGAGAAACATAACATAACATGAAGTGACAGTCTATGGGCCATTCGGCCCATCTCCTCTACACTCCCCCTCAAGCTGAGCATAGATGTTAATCATGCCCAGCTTGCCAGTGTCATGATGAAGCCTTGCCTTGGAAATGCCCTTGGTGAGAAAGTCTGCCAATTGTCCTTTAGAAGTAATGAATGGAAGACACACTTCTTCGGAGGAGACTCTTTCTCGAATAAAGTGTCGATCAACTTCAATATGTTTGGTTCGATCATGTTGTACCGGGTTGTGAGCAATGTTGATGACAGCCTGATTATCACAGTACAACATCATGGGTTTGTCATGATCAATCCCGAGTTCTTCCATTAAGGACCTTAGCCACAACAATTTCGAGACTCCACGTGCCATGGCTTTATACTCTGCTTCTGCAGAGGATCAGGCCACAACAGATTGTTTCTTACTCCTTCAAGAGACAACATTACTAGCCACCAGACTGCAATACCCTGAAGTAGATCTTCTATCATCAATATTTCCAGCCCAATCAGCAACAGTATAGACTTCAAGTTTCAGATGACCATGCTTGGTAAATAGAATTCCTTTCCCTGGAGAGCCTTTCATATAGCACAAAATCCGTTCTGCTGCTACCATATGAGTATCTCTAGGAGCATGCATGAACTGGCTAATGCAATTGACAGCATACGCAATATCTGGCCTAGTCATGCATAGGTACAGAAGCTTCCCAAGAAGTCTCTGAAAGACCCCTTTGTCTTCCAACAAAGTTTCATCCGAAGCTGAAAGTTTGTGACTCATATCAATGGGAGCTGCAGCTGGTCTTGCACCCAGTTTTCCAGTTTCAGACAACAAATCAAGAACATATTTCCTTTGGGAAATAAGAATCCCATCCTTAGATCTGGCAACTTCTATGCCAAGGAAGTTTCTCAACTGCCCCAGATCCTTAATCTCAAATTCTGTACAGAGGAAAGACTTAAGGGCCAGAATGCCTGAGGCATCATCACTAGTCACTATAATGTCATCAACATACACAATGAGATACACTGCTAGAGATCTACTTTTCTTCACAAATAGAGTATGATCTGACTGTGTCTGAACATAGCCGAATTTAACAAGTGCAGCTCTAAATCTCTCAAACCAGGCTCTAGGAGATTGTTTGAGACCATAAAGTGATTTCTTCAATTTACATACCTTTCCTTGCATATCTTTCCCATACATCCCTGGAGGAAGACACATGTAGACCTCCTCATGTAACTCACCATTCAAAAATGCATTCTTTACATCTAACTGATAGAGAGGCCAATCAAAGTGAGCTACCAGAGATAAAAGAACCCTCACAGATGTCGTCTTGGCAACAGGGGAAAAAGTCTCCAGGTAGTCAATCCCATATGTCTGTGTGTAGCCTTTTGCAACAAGTCTGGCCTTGTACCTCTCAATAGTTCCATCAGCCCTGTATTTAATGGTAAAAACCCACTTGCACCCAACTGGATCCTTCCCTTCAGGCAAATACACCACCTCCCAAGTACCATTTGCATGTAGAGCATCCATTTCGATCTCCATGGCATTTCCCCATTCTGGAATCCCAAGGGCTTCTGAGACAGACCAAGGAATGGGGTTAGAAGCAACAGAAGAGAGATAGGCAAAGTATGAAGGAGAAAGCAGGTCATGAGAAAAGGTGTTTGGAAATGCAGTGTGTAGTACACTTCCGCTTCCCTTTCCTAACAGCAATGGGGACATCAAGGTCTGGGAAGGATGATTCCAAAGGATCTGAAGCAATACCTATTATCTCATTTGTGATTGGGAATGTATGAGACTCATCTGTTGTAAGGGAAACTATTTGCTCATTCCTGGATCTCTGCCTTTGAAGCACTTTGGGATTATGGATAGGACGAGGAGGTAAAGAAATAGGGGCACTAGGACAAGAGGTATGAAGTGATTGATCCTCCTTTGATTCATTTGGTGAGGATACAGGTTTGTCAAGAGACTCAACTGGGACAGGAAGAGGAAGGGAAAAAACTTGTGACAGACTCTCCCCCTGTGGACAATGTCCTTCCTGAGAGGAACCATAAAAAGGAGAAAGTTCATCAAAAGTAACATCCATAGAGACATGTCGGGTGCCAGTCTTTGGATCAAAACAACAATAACCCTTTTGTGTGGGAGAGTAACCAAGGAAGATGCATTTGTGGGCTTTCGGTTCAAACTTATGTCTCTGCACACTTGGAATGTGAACATAGCAGGCACAACCAAACACACGAAGAGGAATTGGGAAGAGATCCTTGTCTGGATGAAGAAGACAGAAGGGGGATTTAAACCCTAAAACCCTGGATGGCATACGGTTTATGAGATAGGTAGCAGTGAGTACAGCATCACCCCAAAATCTTGTGGGAACATGTGAGGCAAACAAAAGGCTCCTTGCAACTTCAACAATCTGTCTATTTTTTCTCTCAGCAACTCCATTTTGTTCAGGGGTTCTAACACAAGAGCTTTGATGAATAACCCCCATGTCAGAGAGATACAAGGATAAACTCTTCTCAAAATACTCTTTTGCATTGTCAGATCTGAAAACCTTAATTTTTTTATCAAATTGAGTTAAAACAAGCTCATGAAATTGCCTCACTTGGGACTTCATCCCGGGATTTCATTAAGTATATCCAAGTGAATTTCGAAAAGTCATCAATAAACAAGATAAAATATCTGTAACCCCCCATAGAGGATAAGTGGTAAGGCCCCCACACATCAGAGTGCACAATATGAAATGGAAAAGAGGTTCTTTTATTGCTCACAGGGTAATTTTTTCTACAATGCTTTGACAACTGACAGGACTCACAATTGAGATTGGACACACTGACTCCCTTAAACAGTTTTGGAAACAAATGGCTTAAAGCAGAAAAAGGTAAATGACCCAACCGACAATGATAACATAATTTGACTAACAGAATCTGAAAAAGTAGAACCAAAAGCAACATTCTTGGGATGATCAAAGCATTGGCCAGGGGTGTCGAGCAAGTATATTCCATTCACTTCATGGCCACTCCCAATCACCTTCTGAGACTTCAGGTCTTGAAACACATAGTGAGAAGGGAAAAAGGTTACATAACAATTCAATGACTTGGTCATGCTACTTACAGATAATAAGTTGGTATTTAATTTAGGCACATAAAGAGTGGAAGATAAGAATAAGGAGTCCATAGCCTTGACAGTTCCCTTGCCAGAAATAGGGGCAAGAGAACCATTAGCTAAGGTGATTTTGTCACGACCAGGAAGTAAATCATATGAAACAAACAAAGTGGAAAGGTTAGTCATGTGATCAGAAGCACCTGAGTCTATGATCCAAGGGACTTTGTGATTACCTGAGGTGGATGCATGGTTAGCGAAAGCCCTTATACCTGAGTGAGCAAATGCAATGGTGGCTGGACTTCCAGAAGGGATGGATGATGAAGTTACCCCTTCAAGCTAGCTGATCATCTTTCCAAACTTCTCATATTCAGCTTTCATGGCTGCCAACTGTGCACTGGTAGACTCAACCTCTGTATTTGTGCTTGTGGCTGCATGTGCACTTCCTGTCTTTCTACTATCATTCTTCTTCTGGAATCTGATAGGTACAAGATTGGGATGTAATTTCCAGCACTTGTCCTTTGTGTGTTTTGGCTTCTTACAATATTCACACACCACCTCCTTCCTTCCTGTGCCACTGTGAGCTCCTGTAACCCCTTTGGGTTTAATTCCCATATTTGCAAAATGATCATTGATACCAACTCCTTGAACCTGCACTTGCCTCCTACTTTCTTCACTACTGACCAAAGTATATGCTTGTGACAATGAAACATTTTCCTTGGACAAGATGTTTTGCTTTGTAATGTCGTATTCAGAGTTCAGCCCTGTCAAGAACTCAAAGACCCTATTCCTTTCAACCAATTTTCTGTATGTTTCAGCATCCTTGGGGGTATCCCATGTCACAGCCTCTATCAAATCAATCTCTTGCCATAGAGATTTCAGGGTTGAGAAGTATGTTGCAAGTGACTTCTCCCCCTGCCTTAGATTCTTCACATCACTTCTCAGTTTGTAGGCTCTGGCAACATTCAACTTCTGGGAGTAAGTTTCTGCAACACTATCCCAGATTTCTTTAGCCGAGTTCATCTACAGGTAATGTTGGCTAATCTGTGGCTGCATTGAGTTCACAAGCCACCCAATCACTGTATAATTCTCCTGCACCCATTTCTCATAGGAGGGATCCTCCTCTGGGGGAGCTTTCTTGCTCCCAGAGATAAACCCCCACTTTCCTCTACTGCAAATATGAATTTTTACGGATTGTGACCAGGCCAAATAATTGGTTCCATCCAATTTAATTGTAGTTACAGCCAACAAGGAATCAGTTGTAATTCCCGAATTATGTCCATATTCAGCAGTGCTCTTGTTCTCAATTTCTGAGTAGTCCATTATGTAACAGCTTCAATTAGGGTTTCGGCAAGCCTTTAAAAGTGATCTGACTTCAAAAAACTCAGATTGAGTTGAAATAATAGCAAACACAGCAACACACAAACTCAGTTCAGAACTGACAGCCGTGAGAACCAAGTTCGGTGGCAGCACTTTCAAAGAGAAGAAACCCTGGTTCAGCCTTCAAGGAACAATCAACAGGCCTCCAAACAATATGTATTCTTGGTTCCCAACAGTAATTTCCCAAGGAGAACAAAGAAAACAGTCCACACTACCTAAGAGGACCTTTTACAAACACTATCTATGCAACAGTCAACACTTCACTGTTAACAAGCAGAAATCACTTCAAGAACACTTTGTCTAGGTCCAAGAAGTAGCTGAACTAAAGTAGAGGCTTGTACCACTTAATTTAAATCAGTTTTTCAGCAGTTTGGAAGCCCAATATCAGCCAAACAACACTTCCAGAATAACCCAGAAACTAGTCCAGCAACAGTGGGCCGAATGGAGGTGTGCTTTGAATGCTTTAACAGTCCTCCCAAATAACAAAAAATAACTCAGCAAAGAACTGAGAGAACAACTTACAGTATCTCTGGTTTGAACTTTAAACCAGGCCGAACTCTTTGCTCTCTGAGCTAGCTTCGAAATCCCTTTTCTCTGATTTCAAATCAGGCTGAAAAAACTTGCTCTCTGATTCCTCCTGGTCACCGAACCCTTCTCCAAGTGTATAGAAACTTGGGCACCCTCCAATGACCTCCAAGAACCAGGCGAATGACTGTAAACATTCAGCCCTAGAACCTCCTCATGCAGTTGGCTGAACTAGAACCACATGAGGGACACGCCAAGTAACGACCCGCTCTGATACCAAGTTGAAAAACAGTCCTAGAAGTATGGGACTGTGCTAGAAAATAAAAAAAAACTAACAAGAGAAGATTAGAGAAGAAGAGAGAGAGAGAGAGAGAGAGAGAGAGAGAGAGAGAACTGTGGCAAGGAGAGTTAGAGGATGAGGAGTTTGAACTTAACCTCCCTCTAACACTCTAATACTCTTTTATTAAGTTAATCTTTGATAAATTACAGAGAGGCCCTTGAGTGGGCAGAAAATACAAAAAAACATAACACTACAGAGTATGGGCCCAGAATAAGGCCCATAACAGAGAGAAACATAACATAACATGAAGTGACAGTCTATGGGCCATTCGGCCCATCTCCTCTACAATCTCCTTGTCTACACTTGCATTCTCGTTGGCTTCTCCAAGTTTATCATTGGGATCTATAGGCATGGAAGCTGGTTTACATGCCATATTTCCTGTTTCTCTCAAAAGATCAACAACATACTTTTGTTGAGAGATAAAGATGCCTTGTTTAGAATGTGCAACTTCAATTCCAAGAAAATACTTTAGTCTCCCCAAGTCTTTTATCTCAAATTCTCTGGCAATGTAGTTTTTCAATGCTTCCTTCTCCTTTTTATCATTCCCAGTAACGATTATATCATCCACATAGACTAATAGTGCAGTAACTCCCCCTGAGGTTTGTGTGTTTGATAAACAATGTGTGGTCACCTTGACTTTGCTTGTAACCTGTACTCAGCATTACCTTCGTAAATCTTCCAAACCATGCTCTCGGAGATTGTTTGAGACCGTATAGTGCTTTCTTCAACCGACAAACTTTGTTCCCTTTAATGCCTTCTCCAAAACCCGGTGGAATGTCCATGTATATCTTCTCTTCTAGATCACCATGGAGAAACGCATTTTTTACATCAAACTGTTGCAAATCCCAATTATAGTTAGCAACCAATGAAAGTAACACCCTTACTGTATTCATTTTAGCTACTGGGGCAAAAGTCTCCTAATAATCTACCCCATAAGTCCGTGTATATCCCTTGGCTACCAGGCGTGCTTTGTACCTTTCTAATGACCCATCAGATTTGTACTTAATTGTGAACACCCATTTACAACCTACCGTCTTTTTGTTTCTCGGTAGATCCACAACATCCCATGTGTTGTTTTTTTCTAATGCCTCCATTTCCACTCTCATGGCTTTTCTCCACTCCTTATTAGAAAGTGCCTCGGCTAGAGTATTAGGAATTGGAATGGTGTTAAGGCTGGCTAGAAAACTTTTATGGGATTTAGAGAATCTTTGGAATGATACATATTTGGCTAAAGGGTACAATGGGCGTTTGGTACATTCTCTGGTTCCTTTTCTCAGTGCAATAGGTAGGTCATACTCATACTCAAACTGTGAAGGTGTAGGTTCAGGTTCTAAGCATCCCTCAGTTCTAGGATTAGGAGTTGAATCTTGGACTTGCACAGGTTGAGGATCTGGATTTTTCCTCCTAGAGTAAACCTGCATATATCTCACATTATCATGCACATCATTCGTGGGGTTAACAGTGTTCGAATTTGGTTCAATGGTTGGGTTGTTTGACTCTTGTTGAGACTCGGGAATTTGGGGCTCAGAGGAATGTGACTTAGAGGGATGTGATTCTTGACGATTGAATGTCTGTGAGGAGGGTAATACATCTAGGGAGAGTAGATCCGAGGCCTTATCTTCCATTAATGAGGGCTCCCCCTGAAGATAAGGTTGAGTGAAAAAAGATTTTCCTTCCTCAAATGTGACATCGATGGAGGTGTAGAATTTTCTGGTGGCTGGATGATAACATTTATAACCTTTCTGAGTTGGGGAATATCCCAAGAAGACACACCTGATTGCTCGTGGGTCTAATTTTCCCTTATTATGGACATGAACAAAGGCAGTGCAGCCAAAAATTCTTGGTGTGAGATTATTTGAGGCTCGAATATCAGGGTAAAATTGAGAAAGGACTTGTATTGGGCTTCGGTTGTCAAGAACTTTAGATGGTAGTCTATTTATGGTGTAGGCAGCAGTAAGGACAATTTCCCCGCGATATTGTTTTGGCACCTGATTTTGAAAGAGAAAGGCTCGGGTGGTTTGCAAAAGATGGCCATTTTTTCTCTCAGCTGCCCCATTCTGTTGGGGAGTGTTAACATAGGAGGATTCATGCACAATGCCTTCTTTCTGAAAAAATGGGGACAAATTCTGATTAAAATAATCTGTAGCATTATCAGATAAAAACCTTTTAATTCTCACACCAAATTGAGTTTAGACCATGTTATGAAAGTTGTAAGAATCGTACCCACATCAGATTTAGACTTAAGAAGAAAAATCCATGTGACCTTAGTGCAATCATCAATAAAGGTGACGAACCATCTGGAACCAGTAATGTTGGGAATTTGAGAAGGGCCCCATATATCCGAATGAATCAAATAAAAAGGAGTTGAAGATCTTTTATTGCTGACTGGGAAAGAAACCCTTTTGTGCTTAGCAAGTTCACAAACATCACAATGAAAGGTTTCAACATCAATTCCTTTAATCAAGGAAGGAAGCATTGTTTTTAAAATAGGAAATGAAGGATGACCAAAACGGAAATGATGATGCCAAATTAAATCTTTATTGGAGGTAGATAAGAATGACTCGTGTGTGACATGCATAACAATGTGAGATGATTTGTTGGTTGCTTCAAGGTAGTAGAGTCCATCTCTTTCCTTAGCAAGTCCAATCTTCTTCCTCGAAACCTGGTCTTGAAATACACAGTAAGAAGGGAAGAACACAACATTGTAGTTCACATCCTGGGTGAGTTTATGTATAGAGATAAGGATAGTGAATAACTTAGGAACATGAAGCACATTTTTAAGTAATAGGGATGGAGTAATTTGAATATTCCCAATCCCTGCCATTGTGGTGAAAGAACCATCAGCAACAGAAATTTTTCTATTACTAGGACAGGGTGTATAGGTGAGAAAATGTAGTGAAGAGGGTGTCATGTGGTCAGTAGCTCCAGAATCAAGAATCCATGGAAAAACACTAGCCGAGGCATGTAATCCTAGAGATAAAGACTCACCTGAGAGAGCAAGAGATGTAGAACCACTTCCTGGTTTCAAGGATTTTAGGAAGCACCTTAGCCTTTCAATTTCTTCATCATTAAATGGTCCCTGACTTGAGTGTATTGCTGCGGGGTTGTGGAGACATTATGGGCCTGTTGGACTCCTTTTGAAACCCCTCGATTTCCCCATTCCTTGCTGGATGTGGGAGGTTTCCCATGAAGTTTCCAGCACCGATCTTTCGTGTGTCTGGGCTTCTTGCAATAGGTGCACCAGAGATTATCGTTAGAGTCACGGGTGGTTGTGTCACAAGCCAAGTTGTGATTGTTCTCACCCTTTGAACCACTATAACTTCCTCCCCTTGGCACCATGGCTGAGCCTTCGGGATCTTTAGGCTCATGCATGATTCCACGGCGGCTTTCCTCAGCTCTGACAAGGGCTATGACTTCATTCAATAGAGGCACTTCTTCTTTGCCAAGAATTTGTATTCGGATCTGATCAAATTCAGCATTCAGTCCGACCAAGAAATCATACACCCTATCTCTTTCAATAAAATTCTTCAAGATCACAGCATCATCTGCACACTTTGTCTGAAGAACCCGATAATGATCAAGCTCATGCCATAAATTTTGCAGCAGATTTGCATACTCTATAACACTCCTGCTCCCTTGTTCGGCCGCCACAGTCTTCACTTTGACATCATAGACACGAGCAGCATCATGGAATTTGGAATAGGTTTGTCGAACAGCATCCCAAATAGCCTTTGTAGAGGGAAGAAACATACAAGTATCACTGATCTCGGGTGTCATTGAACTCCACAACCATGACATAATCATGGAGTCCTCTTCGTCCCAAGCATCAAAATTTGGCTCGCCCAACCTTGGTCCTGTTCCAAGGAGGTGACTAATTTTTCCTTTTCCCTTCAAATAGGTATGCACTAGTTGTGACCACTTCAAGTAATTCTGGACATTCAGTCTATATGTTGCCTAAATATTCTGCAAATCACCAGTGTGAGGATGAGAATTTGTTGCTCCTTCATCGGTTTGGACAGGAGCACTTGTTGCAGTCATGTCAGACATTGTTAATGGAGGAAAAATAAGGCCAGCAGGAAAGGAGAATAAAGGAACACTTCTGGTTACAGATCAACACTGAAGGCCAGAAGAGAAAAACACAAAAAACTGGCAATGAAGGCCGAAAAAATCTCAAGGTTGACAAACCTAGAGCTCTGATACCATGTTTTGGAATGGTAGAATACTGATATGTTTCATTCTATTGCCAATGGGCATATTTATACAGTAAGCTGCTGCAATAAATAGAAAGAAAGAAAAATAGAAAGAAAAGAAAATAGAAAGAAGAAAAAATAGAATGAAGAGAAAATAGAAAGAATAAAAAATAGAAAGAAGAGAAAATAGAAAGTACAAAAATAGAAAGAAAGAAATAGAAAGAAAAAACTTTCTAAATCAATCCTTCCACAATCCTAGGAATATATACAATTCTATTTTCAGATCTAAACCAGTAACCCCACGTTTTCCAACAGTAACAAGCTAGGAGTATATGATATATACTCACCAGCTTGAGGGGGAGTGTTAGCATAGGGGTATTTCTGTCCTTATGCCCAGATTAAGGTTGCTGATCTGTAATGTTGTGTTAGAACCAGTGCTCCTTCCTTAAATAAGGGCACATATGTCTTTTCAATTACTTTAATAATAAAAAAGCACTGCCTGGCCGAATGGGAGTTATGTTCTTGAGACTTCCAGTTCGAACCAGACTTTCTCCTTTTCTCTTTCTCTCATTCTTCCACCTTTCTACCTCTTTCTACATAACCGATCTCAAACAAATAGAACTCCAAGGCAGGCCGAATCATAACACAGAACTTTAACCCCTTCACCCACTTCACAGAATCACTGAAAGCCTAACTTACAAGCTCTTCCTGTAGCAATGACCTGAAGAAGATTTGATCCTTGATCAGATTGCTCTGAATAAAACCCAAATTGGTATTATTCACACTAAGGGGATCACCCAACTCTACTATTCTTCGATTTATTGAAGGAACAGTATGTGCTGTGGAGGACTAAGAAGTCTTCTAGTTCCTGTTTATGTATTTCTCTGATTCATTTCTTGTTTCTTTTTCTTTCTATTTTAAATTATTGGCAAAGAAGTCTCTCACATTCTGTCAAAGAAAATGGGGATTTTTTTGGGGTGTTAGACAGGTGAGAAATGCAAATATTTTCTTCTGCTTTATGTTTGCAGCCCATATTAACGAATCATGAAATAAAGACATATTATTGTTCCGAAAAAAGAATTAGAATGTTTAAAGATTCCATTTTTTGAAAATATGAAAAATCAGCATGGTTAAAAAGACTTTTTGATGGTTCTGTTAAAAAACTCTGACAGGGGAGGTTTGAGTATTTATAAAAAATGTCATTGGAGGTTTGAGTCTCTTGCCCTAAAATAAACATGTGTGGGACCTTGCAATAAAACTATCTTTTTGGTGTCTATCACCTCATCTATGCTTCTTGTGCAAAGCCAATAGTGAAAATTCTTTCCATGTTCTAATCTCCTGCAACTTTGTGTCTCTATTTGGGAACATTTTTTTCTTGCTATTTGGTTGCAGGTGGTCTCTTCCTAGTGACCTAAAAAAACCTGCTTGAAAAATTGTTTTTCTCTCATCCAAGAGAGAGAGGTGGTGAAATTATTAGAGATGTGTAAGAGTAGTGATTCTATGGCGTGTATGGGAAGCAAGGAATGCTTGACTATTGAATGAAAAGGAAAAGGAATTAAGAAACATTATTGATTATCACTGTAAAGGTAGCACATTGGGTCAAAACCGTGGAGCTATTTGCACCATATGTGACAAATGACATCATAAAAAAATTGGGGAGAAATGGCTGATTCTATCCTTGCCAGGTCAAGAATACTTGATCAACAGTGCCCACCACAGACTCATCTCCTTAAGCTGAATTTTGTTGGTTGCAGCCTAGGCAACCCTGGACCATCAGGAGTTGGGGGAGTGATCAGAAATCATGTGGTAGATGTTCTGTTTATCTATTTTGTGCCTATTGGTACGGGGGATTCAATCAGGCAGACCTTATGGTTGTTCTAACAGGGTTGAAAAGGGCTAAACTTATTAGCTACAGAAATCTGATTATTGAAGGGGATTCAACGGTAAATAACAGGTTAGCTGGGAAGTAATTTGGAGGGTCCTTGGCGATACAGATATCAGATTAGAAAAGCTAAAGAACTAGTGATGGATTTGGGATCAGTCATAAGGTGGATACCTAGATTTTCTAACAGTGAGCAGATTGGATAGCTAAAAGGAGGTGGCAAGGAATCGGATATTTGAGACAATGTAAATCTGCAATAACTGCCATGTACATTAACATTTACATCAATGATATAATATTTACACTTTGTTAAAAAAAATACCAATGCTTATATGAAATTGAAATTTCAGTGCATGTTGATTATACGTTGGCTGTTTCCTCTACAGGAGATATACCGCATTAAACTTCCTGGTCCACCTAATATTGGAGAAGGAAAGCCTGAAAACCAAAACCATGCAATAATTTTTACACGTGGTGATGCTTTGCAAACAATTGATATGAACCAAGTAGGCTCTTTATACATTGCTCTATAGAGTATGATATTTGTATCTCTTGTTTTCACAATGCATGGTTTTGCAGGACAACTATATGGAAGAAGCCTTCAAAATGAGAAATGTTCTGCAAGAATTTCTACGAAACCATGGACGACAACCTCCTACTATTATTGGTTTGAGAGAATACATATTCACAGAAAGGTTACGAAACTTTAGACTTTCTTCTAATAGCTATCATATGTTTTATTTACTGGCACAAAGAATCCAGACAACTTTATTTCTGAAGATCCATTGAATTCAAATCTATAAAAATTATGGGGTTGGCATATAAAGAGTTTGCAAAATCATAAAAGAAATTACTTATAAGCCCTCAAAAGGTAACAGGCAATGCATAGACTAATTTGTAATTGCCTTTTAATACTTGGACAGTTACAATATTACATAATAAAAGTTCAAATGTAGAAAGAATCCAAATTTGTGATCAAGTTACAGATTTAGCATTTATCATTAAGGAAACATAAATTCTGTTGCTGGAGGTGATAACATATGAAAGCAATAGACTGTAGTGTGGTTCATCTGTTAAATTCTACTCTGTATAACTAAGGCTATTCTTGTCCAGAAGCTGAAGTGAAGAGGAGAGGAAATGAGAGAAGAGAAGAGAGATTTGAGAGCTCAAAGAGATGCTGGTGGCGCCAGCTTTTTAGTATTTATTTTAGGGCGACTAAATTGTAACATAAAGAGGGGAATTACAATAGTACCCCTGCGACACTAACAGAAATAGAACACAAAGAAAAAACAACTTATAACCAGCCTTTTAATACTCCCCCTCAAGTTGGGACATAGATGTCGATCATGCCCAACTTGTCACATAGATCATTGTGCCGCAAATGATGTAGCCCTTTTGTGAAGATGTTTGCAAGTTGATCTTCGGACCTGACATAGGGGGTGCACACTTCCCCTTTGACAACCTTTTATTTGATAAAATGCTTGTCTACCTCAATGTGCTTGGTTCTATCATGCAGTACTGGGTTAGCAACAATGTTTATGGCTGCCTTGTTGTCACAATATAAAGTCATAGGTCCATCAACTGTAAATCCCAGTTCACTCAATAGATTTTTTAGCCACATTATTTCAGCCACTCCATGAGACATTGCTCTATATTCAACCTCAGCACTGGATCTAGCCACCACATTCTGCTTTTTGCTTCTCCAAGTGACTAGGTTTCCTCCCACAAAGGTACAGTATCCATTGGTAGACTTCCTATCATCCAGTGATCCTGCCCAATCTGCATCAGTATATACTTCAACCTTCAAATGTTTGTGCATTTGGAACAATAAACCTGCACTTTGGAATTTATTAAGATATATGAGAATTTTTCAACTACTTCAATGTGAGTGGTCTTAGGAGCATGCATGAATTGACTAAGAACACCCACTACATAAGCAATGTCTGTCCGAGTCATGGAGAAATATAGCAGTCTTCCAATGAGCCTCTGAAATTGCTTCACATCTTTGATGAATTCACTTGGGAACTCGCTTAATTTGTGATTAGGATCAATAGGAGAATCAACGGGTTTCACTCCCAATTTTCTTTTATCCTGTAACAGATCTAGGATGTACTTTCTCTAAGAAATGAAGATGCCCTTTTGTGAGCGAGCAACTTCAATTCCAAGAAAGTATCTCAAAGGACCTAGATATTTCACCTCAAACTGAGTAGCAAGAATTCCCTTCAATCTTTGAATTTCATCTTTCCAATCACCAGTGATAACTATATCATCAACATACACTATTAGGGCTGCAATTTTCCCTTCCCCTCTTTTCACAAACAATGTATGATCAGATTGGCATTGCTTGTAGCCCTTTTGTTGTACAACTACCTGGAATCTGCTAAACCAAGCTCTTGGTGATTGTTTCAGGCCATAAAATGACTTTTTTAACTTGCATACCTTTTGTTCATTACCTTGAGCTCAGAAACCAGGGGGTTGTACCATGTACACCTCTTCTTCTAAATCACCATTTAGAAATGCATTCTTGATGTCCAATTGGTGAAGGTCTCAATCGAAGTTAGCAGCTAAAGAGAAGAGAACCCTAATGGAGTTCATCTTAGCAACTGGTGCAAAAGTTTCTGCATAATCCACCCCATACACTTGAGTGAACCCTTTTGCCACTAGATGAGCATTATACCTTTCCAATGTGCCATTTGCCCTATGTTTCACTGTATATACCCATTTACATCCAACAGGTTCTTTTCCCTCAAGAAGATCCACCAATTCCCATGTACCATTTTTATGTAATGCATTAATTTCTTCCTTTATTGCATCTATCCATTCAAGCACTGAGAGAGCTTCCGCCACATTCTTAGGAGTAGGAACACAGTCAATGGAAGAGAGGAATGCCCAAAAGGAAGGTAAAATGTTTTCATAGGAAACCAAATGGGAAATGGGGTGCTTGGTGGTGCAAGACCTAACACCCTTTTAGTAAGCAATAGGAAGGTTAACATCATTAGCACTGGAGGAAGGAGCGCTTGATGACAACGACAGAAAACACGGAAGGGAGGAGGATCAGGTAGAAGAGGGAGTTGAATTCGAGGTAGAGGAGGATTCTGAACCTGTTTGTCCTCATGCCTACACTCCCCTTAAGGAGAAGTAGGACAGAAAGGTTCACTCTCAAAAAGGAGACATCCATGGAAACATGATATTTTTGAGAGACGGGATCAAAGCACCAATACCCCTTGTGATTTGTAGGTACCCTAAGAATATGCGAGGAATAGCACGATGATCAAATTTCCCACGAGTAGGTGATAGGTTTTGAACAAAGCAACGACAATCAAAAACACAGAGAGGATTAGACAAAAGAGGAGCCTTGGGAAACCGAAGTTGATGTGGGGCTTTGTACTCTAACCACCGAGAGGGCATGCAGTTAATGAGATAAGCAGCACAAAGGATAGCTTGAAGCCAAAAGTGTTTGGCGGCATTCATATGAATCAATAATCCTTAAACTACTTCAAGAAGATGACGGTTCTTTCTTTTAGCGACACCATTTTGTTGTGGTGTTCGGGCATAGGAGGTACGGTGGAGTGATCCACGTGAAGCAAAGAACTCCGTAAGATCATTATGTCAGTATTCTTTTGCATTATCAAATTAGAAGATTTGGATTTCGGTTTGAAATTGCGTGAAAATCATTCTTTAGAAATCTTGGATAATTTTTGGTACTTCATCCCTTGTTCGCATGGGATATACCCATGTGTATCTGGAATAATCGTCAATAAAGGTAATAAAATACTTGTAGCCACTTTCAGATGGTAAAGTAACTGGTTCCCAAACATCAGAGTGAACAATATGAAAACGAAATTCAGATTTGTTATTCTTTGAAGAAAAATGAGTTCTACAATGTTTATTCAATTGACAAGTTTGACATATCAACTTTGACATTGACACTGACTTAAACAAATCTGGAAATACAATTTTTAAGGAATCAAAGGATAAATGACCCAGACAACTGTGCCAAAAATAGGCTTGACTCTTAATAGACAGACTCTTAGACTTTGTGACTACAAGGCCAGCCTTATTCTCCAGCAAGTAGACATCATTCACCATACGCCCTCTACCAATCATCTTCTCCGAGTCCAAATCTTGAATTACACAATAAGAAGGGAAGAAGGTTACTAAACAATTTAAAGAATTGGTTATACTACTAACAGAAAACAAATTAATAGGGAATTGAGGAACACGTAAAACATTAGAAAGTGTAGGACCAAAAGGAAGAGAAATAGTTCCTTGGCCAGCTATGGTAGAGAATGAACCATCAACCAGCCTCACTTTGTCTCTTCCAGAGAGAAGATGGTAGGCCTGAAAGTAGGTAGACTTATCGATCATATGCTTTGATGCTCCAGAATCAACTATCCAAGGAAAGTTAGAGGAACGAGATAATACATGGAGAGCTATGGCAGAATTACCTAATGTAGACACATATGAAGTTGATGGAGGAGGGGCATCCATCTGGCGAATTGCCCTACCATAAAGTTCTAAATGATCATGGAAGGAATTAATGATATCCTCCCTAGGGTCAGAATCAGTGGTTTCTGTCTAAACTACAGTAGTAGTGGGGGGTTGGTTCTCCTGAGTAGCCATGTTGGCTGTAGTGAATTTTCTTAAACCTTGCTCTCCTAACTTCTTATTTAGATCTGAACCCTATTTCTTACTCAACTTCTAAGCCTATTTCGGCTTCCCATGAAGGTCCTAACATGTGTCACAAGTGTGTCGAGGCTTTTGGCAATGGGTGCACCATAATTTTTCTTTGTCATCCCCCCTTTTTTGAGAGTTTCCCTTCTTAAAAGGATATCCCCCACTTGTAACAAGACTTCCTTTTGTTGCCAACACAACTGCATTTCCCCCAGAATTATTCATTAGATTTCTTCTACTTTCCTTTGACTGTACTAGAGCATATACCTCTTGAACAGAAGGGAGATCCTTGCTTCTAAGGATTTGCACTCTAATGGATTCATATATAGGGTTCTAGCCAAGGAGGAAGACAAAGACCCCTTTGCTGAGAAACAAGAGACTTATATTCTTTCGCATCTTCGTCACACTTCCAATCAACACTAATAGCGATCCAACTCTTTCCAAATGGAAGACAAGTTTGAGTAGTTCACAGAGAGACTCCTCTCCCCTTGTTTGCAAGTAGAGGTTTCTTCTTGTAACCGATAGATCTTTGCATGGTGTCTCAATTCAGAATAGGTTGACTTTCCTTGTTCCCAAATCTCATAAGCTGTTTCAGCCCACATAAAATTTCTTCTCACTTGAGGTTGCATAGACACTAAGAGCCATGATATTACCATGTTGTTCTCCGGGTTCCATCTGTCATGCTTAGCACTCCCAGAATTAGGTTCTTTAATTCTTCCATTTATATAGCCTATTTTTCCCCTTGCAGCAATGTATATAGCCTGATCCCCTTCAACCACTCTAAGTAATTTAGACCATCAAGAGGTATGACAGTCATAGGGAAGGATAAATACATACCCCACTCAGTCCATTCTGCATTGATGAAACACAGGAGGTGGCTGAGTCTTCACTATTCATGATACTTGGTTTCAGTCACACTAGAAGTGGTTGAATCTTCACCAAACAAAAAAAAACAGTCCGACCTGTCCAAGAATGACATGAATTTATCTTATAAAAGATCGTAGTGAGTTGTTCTCCATTTTTCAAAAATTGTATACTGAAATACGTACACAGTTTGGTGTTCATATTAAAACTCGTTAGAATGTTAGAGTGATGTTCGGCTGATAAGAGTTCTTATTAGCCCAGTCTTATGTTTAACTTATCTTGTAACTGGGCCTATGTTAACGGGCCTAATCCTGTTTAGTGATTTAAGTCATCTGGGTGTCCCATCACTAATCAGGGGCATCCCAGTAATTTCTTGTACCTTGTACTATATTCATCTATAAATAAAAGACTGGTCAACTGCCCAGTACAGTTCGACATTCTCTTCAGTTTTGTGGTTCTCTTCTCCTTCTTGCTACTTCGAGTATAGCTCTTCAGATTACAAAACTCTTCGCCCTGACAATGCAAAAGAGTACATATTGCTCTCATTCTCCCTTCAGGGGGAGAGTAGTGGGATGGAAGAGGATTCTCATTCTCCCTTCTTTTTTGTTCCCATTTCATCACCTTCCACTACTACTAGCTGTAACATTCCGGGTCAACCTAGTGAGACTCCCACTGTGCCAGTTACTTCTCCAGATTTGGCTAATGCTTCTGAAGGTTCCAGTGAACAAGAGAAAGAGATACTTACATACAGTAGAAGGAAGAAGGCCCCTCAACCTCATGATTGCAACCAGTTGAACTCAGATCAATCTGTCTCTACAATCCAAGGTAATTCCGACTCACTCAATTCAGATTTGGATCTTCCTATTGCTCTCCGTAAGCTTGTTCGCTCTTGTACCACTCGGCGTCCCATAGCTGATTATGTTTCTTACTCACACTTATCCCCTGCCTATCACTCCTTTGTGTTTGCTCTTTCCTCTGTATGTATCCCTTCCAGGTATTCAGAGGCGGCATCTGATCCAAGGTGGAAAGAAGCCATGAATAAGGAGATGAAAGCCCTAGTGAAAGCAAGGACGTGGGAATTGGTGGACTTGCCAGAGGGGAAAGGCACTGTTGGGTGCAAGTGGGTATTCATAGTAAAGCATAGGGAAGATGGGTCAATTGAGAGGTACAAGGCCAGACTTGTGGCAAAGGGATTTACAGAAAAGGAAGGAATTGACTACAAGGAAACCTTTGCTCTAGTAGCAAAGCTCAACACAATCAGGGTTCTACTGTCACTAGCAGCAAAATTCTCTTGGGAACTTCATCAGCTAGATGTGAAGAATGCCTTCCTAAATGGTGATCTTCATGAAGAGGTATTCATGGAACCCCCACTTGGATATGATGTTGGAAAGAAGGTATGTAAACTAAGGAAAGCATTATATGGTTTGAAGCAATCTCCCCAAGCATGGTTTGAGAGACTTTGTTTGGCCATGAAGAAAGTAGGGTACACTCAAAGCAGTGCAGATCATACATTGTTTACAAGGAGACAGAATGACAAACTTACAGCACTCATTGTGTATGTGGGTGATATGGTGATTATTAGAAATGATGTGAAAGAGATGAAGAGGCTGAAGGAGTTCTTAGCTTCAGAATTTGAGATCAAAGACCTGGGAAATCTGAGATACTTTCTTGGGATTGAAGTTGCTAGATCAAGAGAAGGAATCTACATATGTCAAAGAAAGTATGTGCTAGATCTCCTAGAGGAAATAGGCATGATGGGGTGCAGGCCAGCAGACACTCCAATAAAACCAAAGCATGGATTACAAGAATCAATGGGTGAGGAATACTGTGATAAGGAAAGGTACCAAAAATTGGTAGGAAAACTGATATACTTATCCCTTACTCGACCAGACATTGCCTATGCAGTGCATGTTGTCAGTCAATTCATGCACTCACCAAAGGCCCCTCATATGAGAGCAATGGAAAGAATCCTCTGATACTTGAAGACTTTCCCAGGGAAAGGAATTCTATTCAGAAAAAACAACAGACTTGAAATTGAAGCCTACACTGATGCTGATTGGGCTGGGTCTGTTGGAGACAGAAAATCAACCTCAGTTTATTGTACATTCTTGGGAGGAAACCTAGTCACATGGCGTAGTAAGAAGCAGAATGTTGTGGCTAGATCAAGTGCAGAAGCAGAATACCGAGCTATGGCACACGGGGTTGCTGAACTCTTATGGCTCAGAACTCTCCTTAATGAGCTTGGTATCAAGACTGAGGGTCCTCTCAAGCTGTATTGTGATAATAAAGCTGCTATCAACATTGCCAACAATTCCGTACAGCATGACAGGACAAAACATATTGAAATTGATCGACACTTTGTCAGAGATAGAATTATTTCAGGAGAACTCTGTGTACCTTATACTCCATCAGAGATGCAGATTGCAGATGTATTAACAAAAGGGCTGGCATCAACAAAGTTCAGGGACATACTTGGCAAGCTAAACATGATTGATATCCATGCTTAGCTTGAGGGGGAGTGTTAGAATGTTAGAGTGATGTTCGGCTCATAAGAGTTCTTATTAGCCCAGTCTTATGTTTAACTTATCTTGTAACTGGGCTTGTGTTAATGGGCCTAATCCTGTTTAGTGATTTAAGTCATCTGGGTGTCCCATCACTAATCAGGGGCATCCCAGTAATTTCTTGTACCTTGTACTATATTCATCTATAAATAAAAGACTGGTCAACTGCCCAGTACAGTTTGACATTCTCTTCAGTTTTGTGGTTCTCTTCTCCTTCTTGCTACTTCGAGTATAGTTCTTCAGATTACAAAACTCTTCGCCCTGACAATGCAAAAGAGTACATATCAACACCATTTCAGCAATACTTAGAGCATCATGGGATAATTCATCAAACCTCGTGCTCCTGCACCCCACAACAAAACGGTGTGGCTGAACGAAAAAATCAACATCTCCTTGAAACTGCTCGGTCTATGATGTTTAATATGAATGTCCCAAAGCATTTTTGGAATGATGCTGTCCTCACATCATGTTTTCTCATCAATCGGATGCCCATGTCCATCCTTGGAAGTCAATCCCCTTCTCCGTGTTGTTTCCCACCTTGTCTCCGTTTCCTCTTACTCCGAGAGTCTTTGGGTGTGTCTACTTTGTCCCAAATTTGGGCCCTGGTTTAGACAAGTTAGATGCACGAGCTACGAAGTGCATCTTCCTTGGATACTCCAAGACTCAGAAAGGGTATAAGTGCTATAACACTCACTCTCATAAGTCATTTTTTTGCTCCGATGTCACCTTCTTTGAATCGGTTCCTTCTTTCTCCTTCCCCTGTAGTTCCTCTTCCTGTCCCTATTGAGGATCCTCTTCCCATGGTCCCCATTCCAGTTGCAGTCCCCCCTGTAGTTCCTCCTCTCATGCCAGTTACTACTGAGAGGCCACCAATCAGACAAGTGTTTACTCATAGACGAGCACCGGCCCCTCCACTTCAGCCCTCATCGATAGATCCTATGGTTGCTCCTTCTCCCTCGGACCTTGATCTTCCTATTGTCCTGCAAAACGGTAAACGCACTTGTACTTCTCATCCTATTTCACACTATGTTTCAGTTGCTCACCTTTTTGCTTCTTAGCACCACTTTATATTCTTGCTCTCATCTGTTTCCATCCTCAAGACTGTCTAGGAAGCCCTTACCTCCCCAAGGTGGTGGCAAGCAATGGAAGAGGAACTATCTACTCCACAACACAACCAAACGTGGGACCTCACTGCTCTTCTTCCTGGTAAGCATGTTGTTGGGTGTAAGCGGGTCTACACAGTGAAGTATCTTCCCGATGGCAATGTGGAACGATTAAAGGCCAAGTTAGTGGCCAAGGGCTACTCTCAGTTGTATGGTGTGGACTATATGGAGACATTTTCTCCTGTGGCTAAAATTGGTTCAGTTCGGGTATTGATTTCGTTAGTTGCTATGTATGATTGGCCTCTTTTGCAACTAGACATTAAAAATGCCTTCTCGCATGGTGATCTCATTGAGGAGGTTTATATGGAGCAACCACTAGGGTTTGTTGCTTAGGGGGAGGATGGTAAGGTTTGTAGAATCAAAAAGGCAATTTATGGGCTGAAGCAATCTCCACGGGCATGGTTTGGTAGGTTCAGTGAAGTAGTGAAAAACTTTGGGATGAAATAGTGTCAGGTAGACCATTCTGTGTTCAACCATGACTCAAAAGATGGGAAGATCTTGCTAGTTGTATATGTGGATGATATTGTCATAACTGGGAGTGATAGTAATGGGATTGACAGATTGAAGAAATTTCTATAAGACCACTTCAATACGAAAGATTTGGGTAAGCTAAAGTACTTCCTAGGAATAGAAGTTGCAAGGTCAAGACATGGAATTAACTTATGTCAAAGAAAATATGTTCTTGACCTACTTGAAGAAACAAGATTGTTAGGTGCTATACCAATAGAAACTCCTATGGAGCTGAATGTCAAGTTGAGTGTTGATGCAGGTGAGGAGTTTGATGACCCTAGAAGATACAAGAGGTTGGTGGGAAAGCTGAATTATCTACTATTACCCGACTAGATATATCATTTTCTATGAGTATGGTGAGTCAATTCATGCAGCATCCTCGGGTTCCTCATTGGGAAGCAGTTCTAAGGATTGTTAGGTACCTGAAGGGGGCTCTAGGCCGTGGTTTGCTTTATAAAAGTGGAGGGCCCCTTGAGATAGTAGGGTATACAAATGTTGATTGGACTGGTTCTGTATTAGACAGGAGATCAACTACAGGGTATTGTACCTTCTTGGTGGCAACCTTGTAACTTGGAAGAGCAAGAAACAAACTGTGGTGGCAAGGAGTAGTGCAGAAGCTGAGTACAGAGCTATGGCTCATACCACATGTAAAATAGTATGGTTGAAGAACTTGTTACAAGAGATGGGGTTCTCAGTTGACAAACCCATGAGACTATACTGTGATAACCAAGCAGCTATTCACATCTCTTCAAGTCCAGTCTTCCATGAGAGAACCAAGCATAGTGAGGTTGATTGTCACTTTGTAAGAGAGAAAGTGATTAGTGGAGTGATAACCACATCTCATGTGAGCTCGGGAAATCAGTGGGCAGATCTCTTTACAAAGGGATTGTCTCTCGAGGCAGAGTAGATTATATTTGTAACAAGCTGGGACTATATGACATATACTCTCCAGCTTGAGGGGGAGTGTTAGAGTTCACAGAACAGGGGTATTTTGGTCATTTGGGTGCATCTGTGTGAGAGTGAAAGGTCTGTTTTATTCATGTCTAAGTTGTATGTCCCATCACTTATGAGGGGCAATATTGACTTTCTTGTAACCAAGCTTATGTGAGATAAATGCAAGTGGGTCAACTAGAGAGGACTTTTTTTTCTCATCTGACCGAACCCTTCTCCTCCTCCTCCTTCTTCTTCTCTTCTCTACTTTAACCTAGAATCCAATAGGGATTTTACAAAAGTCATGCAAAATAATTAGGGACAGATTAGATGGCTTGGATATTTGCCCAAAATAAGAAACCTTTTAAAGAAAAATAACATTTTTTGAGACTTGAAGGTGAAGCTTAGGGTCATAACAAAGGAATACATTATGATCAAGACTATAACCTACAAAAACAAAGGGAGTAGGTTGAGGTGACAAGTTTAGGAGGTGTATTTGAATGAATACCTCCACCTCCGAAGGGATCCCTATATTAAAGGGCATTGGCTATTTGCAATTATAATATTACCCTTTGGATAATATATAATTACATTTTTTTTTGAGAAAAGGTAGTATAAAATTTTATTAAAAAGAACTGCAAATTACAACAGCAGCCCCCTTAAACAGGGAGCCGAACACAAAAAACACACTGCAATTACATCAACATTCAAACAAACTCCTAGATCTCAGTTGAGAGCTAAGGACTGAGTTCTGAAGACCCTTTGCAGCTGCAACCCACAAGATGATTTTTTTGAAAGCAAAGGAGATCAAGCAATCTAACTCAATAGCTTTATTTTGAAAGATCCTCCTGTTCCTTTCAGACCAAACTGTGCAGAACACAGCTGCAGGAATGACTCTCCCGATACACTTATCCAGCTTTGACAAACCCTGGACCTTCCATCTCCACCGCAGCTCCAAAACAGAGTTTGGTGTACACCAATGGTGCCCCAGGCCTGACAGGAAATGTCTCCAAATAGCAGAAGATACAGAGCAGTGAATGAACAAATGATTGTAATCTTCATCCTCTTGGCCACAAAAACACAGCAGATCCTGAATCTGAACTCCTCTCCTGACAAGATTCTTCTTAGTAAGACATCTATTAAGAGCAGCACCCCATATTGGAGGGAACAACTGGGTTCCAAATTTTCTCAGCCGGAACTTCTAGTAGCCTTCATTCAACAACCCTGAAAAGGAGCTGACTGAGAAAACACCATCAGCATTGAGTCTCAGCCGATAAGTCTATGGATTGTCTATATAACAACTCCAAAAGGTGGACACCAAGTAATAGTGTCATCACACACTTCAAAATGGTTAGCCACTGAGCCATTTTGGTTTTCAGCAATCTGGAATAACTGGGGGAATACTTCAACAAGTGGTCTATTATCACACAAAATGTCCATCCAGAACCTTAGCCTGTTCCCATTTATCACCTTGGGAGCAAGACCTCTGCTTAACCAAGGGAGTGTTTCCATAACTTTCTTCCACAAGGAGTATCCTAAGGAGTTCATCTGAGTAGTGGTTACCCAGTCCCCACTGTCAATCTTGTATTTTTCTGCAATTAATTTTCTCCACTACCTGTTTCTCTCTTTCTCAAATCTCCAAATCCATTTTCCCATCAGAGCCAAGTTAAACAACTTTAACTTCCTGATCCCCAAATCCCCATTCTTCTTTGGAACACATACTTGATCCCAACTCACTAGATGCACTTTTTGTTCCTCCTACCAACTCCTCCAAATAAAATCTCCCTGAAGTTTTTCAATTCTTTGGGCCATTTTGACCGGGATTGGAAATAGAGAAAAGAAATAAGCAGGGAGGTTAGAGAGAGCTTTTTAAGAGGGTAGTTCTGCCCCCCAAGGAAAGATATTTGGCTTCCAAGAGGTAAGTTTCGTTTCCTCTCTCTCCATCAGATCCCAAACCGCAGAAGAAGTGCATTTTTCTCCAAGAGGGAGACCTAGATAGATAGTAGGCAGGACACCTATCTAACAAGCTAAAACATCTGTAAGAGCTTCAAGATTCACAACTTTTCCCACAGGAATCAATCTACTCTTAGCCCAATTAACTCTCAACCCCGACACCACTTCAAACCATCTGAGAACCCCAAGAAAAACCTCCACCTGCTCAATACTTCTAGCCAGAACAAATGATCTGAGAACCCCAAGATTCACAACTTTTCTGCTTCAGCCTTCCCTAGAAAATTCAACTTCCAAGATTTCAATACTTCTTTGATCCATTTGATCTTTCTAGCCAGAACAAATGAACTAGTTCCTTCAGATTGGAAACCAGTCCACTTTGAAATAAGCAGTAGAATCAGATCCTTTTCTTCAGACCAAGCATTTTCCATCTTGAAAGGGGTTCCTCTTCTCACCTGATTTCCCACAATTCCACAAACCAACTGAATTGGAGAGTGATCCGAGATAGGACGAGGAAGATCCACTTGTTTTAAATGTTGGAAAGCATCATCCCACCCCGGAGAAACTAAAAATCTATCTAACTTAACCAGAATCAAGGACTCTTGGTTGTTTGTCCAAGTATATTGAGCCCCCGATAGAGGAAGATCCAAGAGCTTAAACTGATTCACAAAGTCAACAAACCTTCTTAAATCCCTAGATCTCTGACGGCCACCATTTTTTTCCTCCACAAACCTCACCACATTGAAATCTCCTCCAATAACCCAAGGCAAATTGGAATTGCCTCTGGCCTCCAGCAGATCTTCCCATAGCCTCTCCCTCTCCCCATTTTTCGTAGGGCCATACACATTAGTAAAGAGCCCTTGGAACCCCCCTCCAACTCCAAAACCACCGACACTGAAAACTCACCCACATGAGACGAGATTAACTGGCATTTCGACTGGTCCCATAAAACCATAATACCTCCAGCACTATCTCTAGCCAGCTTACTCGCCCACCTCACCTGACCTTGACCCCAAATACTTCCAATCACCCTAGCGTCAACTGCTTCCATCTTTGATTCTTGGATGAAGACCACATCTGTTTTCCACTTGCTCAATAAATTACAAACCACCATTCTCCTTCATCTGGAGCACAATCCCCGAACATTCCAAGAAAGAAGAGTCAGTCCCATTAACAACAAAGAACAAAGAACCCAATCCCATGCAAACCCTTATCAACTGCTTTTTCCCCCTCCCCTCGCAGCACCCTCCCCCTTTCTTGCTTTATCATTTAACCCTCACGCCAATCTCAGCATCTCCCTATTCTTCTTTGACCCAACTCCCTCTTTTTTCACGTTTGCTTTGTCTTTCTCCTCCAACCACCTCCTCTCAATTTGTTCCAAATAATTAATCATTTCGTCCTCCATTCCTGCTATTGAAATCCTAAGAAAATTTTCGAGGCCCAAAAGCTTTGAATTAACCCAGGCTGAAGAATCTTCCACCCCCTTGTCTTTATCTCCCTCTTTCTCTCTGTTCGTAAGCCCTTCCCTAAAAAATCCCATAGATTGGCTCCAATTGAGGGGCTTATTCTGTGATCGGCACTTGCTTTGTCGTTGATCACCGCTACGGGAGCAACTTTCTCCACCTCCAGATGAGGAACGACACGAGCTTCCTAATCCCAAACACACACTAATTGTGTTCCCTCCAGTGTCTTGGGCATAGATTCTGGCTGAAACCTCGATTCCAACTAAGGAGTTTTCTCCTGGTTCGAAACTCCAATAGCGGAACTTCTAACTTCACTATGGCATCGGGCCTCAACATAGTCTTCTTGCACTATTGATAACTGGGCCGAAGCTGCTAGCCAATGGAGAGAGGCCCCAATCCAACCTAACAGGTTCGGTTTGCACTGGGTCTATCCTCGTTCGATCCCTAACAAAGCACTCTAGACCCCACATTAAATTAGGGTTGTTGACTCTAACTCTCTGGCTACCCCTTGCTTCCAAAAATACCCCTCCAGATATTCCCAGTGAGTTCCTCGGAGCTTCTCTTTCTCGACAACCCACAAGAATTGACCCAAATCTTTCTGACACCAAATTTAATTCCACCAAGCATTCTAGGAGAGTTTCTTTTAACCAATCCTTGGAGATAACTTCCCGCTTATTTTCATAGTTCAAAACTCGAAAATTCTTTTTCACTCCATCCCAAGCCAGATCTTCCATCAAACAGTTCTTCGGCGGGGGCGATATTTTCATCTCCTTCCACGAGTCTAAAGGAGTCTCTTCGACACCCATATGCAATACGGGCTGCCCTTTCCTCTCTGTTTTCCTCTCCAATAGCCTTTTTTCCGTCAACCTTCCCCAACTTGAGCTTTCTTCTTCCTCCATCACCAGCACCACCGTTTTACTAATCTCCGACCCCCCTTCTTCTCACCCCTTGTCATTCCTCCCTGCCCTCTCTTCCCAAAACCCCCCACACCCTTCCCTCTGTCCCACTTCTAGCCTGACCCCTTGCCAAATCCAAACCCAAAAAGACAAGTTACCCGTTACCATCTCCACCTTCTCAGGGATTACTCCTCCCACTTTCACCTTGGTCCTCCCCCATTCACATGTCTTGAGTTCGGCGCTAGATCGTCTATACCTAGAAAACCCCCATAGAGATCACCTATTCCCTTCACTACACTTGGACACCAAAGCACTAAAGGCAACCGAAAAACCTTGATCTATACCTCCGTCCTCTTAGTGATTGGCCCTCTCTTTGGCACCTGATTTGCTACCATCTCTTCCCACCATTCGAGGGCCAACCTATTTTCCCCAACATACCACGGACCACTTTGCAAGGCCCAAGCTGCCTCCTCCTCTAAAGGGAAGATGAACAGATAAAGATCCTCAGGTAAGTACTTGGCTTTCACCCCACCTACCTCAGACCACCGACTTGCAGCCTAGTGTTCCATCACCTCCACTGGTAACTTTCTGTCTAGGCAGCCCATTAGGCATCTCTGCAAGAAGCGCCTTCTCGCCCTGGCTCCTTCCTCTGTTTCTAGAAACCTTCTTTCCCCCTCTCTCATCTGCACTGTATCACTGAACCCTAGCCAAGCCCCTGCCCTTGCTGCTTTTTTGAAAGAGAGATTCCTCCAGACACCAGTACCCTGTCCTCCAGAGTTATACCACACTCTCGCATCCCACCTTCCCCCTCCATTCCTGGAGCTAGGAAATCTATTTGGCTTCATCCCTTGGAAAAGCCTTCACCCCAAGAAACTTAAACCAGCCGCAACTTCTACCCACACAACACAACTTCCCATCTCGACCCAAACAATTTCCCTTCATTCACCGCCCGTTACCTCTGTTCGCCTTTGCTCCCGCCTCCGATCACCTCCATTAATTACATAGGTATGTTACAAACAAAAGAAGAAGAAACACAATACAACTAGCTTATCATATGCCCGTAGGATAAAACTAGAGGCTATGTTCAAATCTGTTTATAGTGGAAAACAAACATTTTCCTTCGAAAAAGTGAGTACAAATTGTAGAGAAATGTCATTGTTTCTAATCTTTCATAAAGTCATTTTCTGAAGTGGTTGGTCCTTTAGATTCATATCTTGCAACAAATATTTCTCAACTATTCAGGTCTATTTACAGAGGTGGACCCAGGAAATTTTCCTTCTGTGTACATATAATCATCATCACCGAGACTGTAATAGAGACCCTGGACAAGAACTGCATAAGGAAACCTCAAACAAGAAAGAATACAGCAATCAAGCCGAGCAAGACGATAAACAAACACATCAGGTACCACGGCAGCCAAAATACCTCTGCAATGGCATGACAACACCCTGTTAAGGCAATGGGAGACACACACACATGCGATGAGCACGAAGCGCTGTCCGGGACCTGCGATGAGCATGAAATGCCATTCGGGACCTGCGATGAGCACGAAGCACCATCCGAGACCTACGATGAGCACGAAACGCCGTCTGGGACCCGCGACGAGCACGAAGAGCCATCCGAGACCTGCGATGAACATTACATGATAACGTAGACCTATGACGAAATGCTTCAAAGATGACTTACAGAAACATTCGAACACGTCAGCCAATTGCAAGTCTTAACACGTGGCTACAAGAGAACCATGAAGGGGTGTAGCCAACATGTGCTATGTGAGAGTCCTCAAGGAAAGGAAACTCTATTCCTAGAGGGTCTTGATAGACACATGGCTAAATCTTACTGGAGTCCGCTTGATAGCTGCCATAAGGATAAAGGCCCTCTTTCCTAATAGGGAAAGGTCTCTTTTGGGATCTTCTCCTAATAGCCTCAGGATTCCATCTATAAAAGGAGAACAACTCTCCTCGCGTTGGAGACGGCCACATAACCCTAAATCTAGGGTCTCTTAAAGCATCTATCCCTATTCTCCTCTCTTCCCCTCTTTTCCCTATCGTCTCTTCAGACCTTCGGAGACCATACCAACTGAATGGTGATTACAATGGGACCATTGAATAAATTCTTCTAAGCAATTAGTATAGCCTAGATTGTACATCACGAATCTCATATTGAATTTTTCAAGAATTGAGGGTCAGGGCATCCCCAATCTCTCCTTGGTTCAGCCTGTTTGTTTTCCAAGAGAGGCACCAGGAAAATTAAGAACTGATTCATTTTCCTACTTAATATCATTTTCCAAGGAAAAACTAATATTTTGTTAAAGGACACCAATATATTATATTGTACATAATAATATTATGTTAATTTTTTATGAAAATAATATATTATGTTAAATTAATAAGATATATACTGTTTTCTATTTGAATCTTTGTCCTGGGTCCTTATAGCTTTCTCCCTAATTGCAGTATTTCAACATTGGCTCGGTTCATGTCCTACCAGGAAAGTAGTTTTGTCACCATTGGTCAAAGGCTTACAGCAAATCCTCTGAGGTAAGGACTGGTATATGCTAGTTCAACTTTGAAAACTGTATAGATAAGAGATGAAAATAATAATCTAGTTGCAATTCTTGCAATCACTTGAAGTGTGGTATGACATTAACTTTCATTCTCATCTCTGATATTCCTTAGTAGTCCTCATTGATGTTCTAATCTTTATTTTCTATCCTTCTATCTATCTACATCTAATACAATTGTCTTTTATGTACAGAGTGCGATTTCACTATGGACATCCAGATTTATTTGATAGAATATTTCACATAACAAGAGGTGGAATCAGTAAAGCTTCGAAGACCATTAACTTGAGTGAAGATGTTTTTGCCGGTAGAAATTATTAAGCAAGAATGCTTGTTGTAGAAATTACTATCTTCAGTTTCTTGGTTGCAGTCTTCAATTTTATTAATAATGGCATATCGTTTGATTTCATGTAGGGTTTAATTCCATATTACGAAAGGGACATGTTATCTACCATGAGTATATGCAGATTGGAAAAGGTCGGGATGTAGGCCTAAATCAGATCTCAAAGTTTGAAGCAAAAGTATCCAACGGAAATAGTGAACAAACGCTAAGTCGTGACATATACCGTCTTGGATATCGGTTTGATTTTTTCCGGATGCTATCCTGTTACTTTACAACTGTTGGCTTTTACTTCAACAGCCTGGTACTTTATTCAAATCCCATAAACTCATCCCTGACCATGTTATTAAAATTTGTAAAAGTACGGAGGTTCTTTCTATGATTCCTTATTTCACTCTGGCCTTTTACTGCTGCAATTTTACTGTTAAATACTTCTGCCAATGACAATGGTTTATTGGTTTGTTGGCATCTTTGTCTTTAGTAGTATTAACAGCCGAACAGAGGAGAAGAGAGGTAGGAGAAGAGAAGAGGAAGAGAGGAGAGAAGAGAGGAGAGGAGAGAAGAGAGAGATTTGGAGTCTGCTACAGTGCTGGCGGTGCCAGCTTATATTAATATATATAGGGCGACCATAATTAGAAGGGAAAGGACCCTTATGCCCCTACTTAAGTTACAGCAGAAAAAAACAAAAGAAAAAACTGTTTTAATTTGTCCAAACGGACCCTAACTCAGCAGAATACAAACATAATAAATAAAGTTAACATTCCAACACTCCCCCTCAAGTTGGGACATGGATGCCAATCATGCCCAGCTTGTCACACAAATTATTATGTTGCACGTGTAAAAGGCCCTTGGTGAAGATGTCTGCAAGTTGTTCCTCTGAACTAACATAAGGAGTGCACACTTCTCCACTCACAAGTTTTTCTCTAATAAAATGCTTGTCCACTTCAATATGTTTTGTTCTATCATGGAGGACTGGGTTAGCAGCAACGTTGATAGCAGCCTTGTTGTCACAGTAAAGTGACATAGGTTTGTTAACTGCAAAACCCAACTCTCCTAACAAATTTTTTATCAACATCATTTCAGCAACTCCAAGAGACATGGCTCTGTTTTTTGCCTCAGCACTGGATCTAACCACCACTCTTTGCTTCTTACTTCTCTAGGTGACTAGGTTTCCTCCCACAAAGGTACAATACCCACTGGTAGATTTTTTGTCATCGATTGTCCCTGCCCAATCAGCATCTGTATACACCTCCACTTTCAAATGCCTATGTTTCTGGAAAACCAGCTTTTGGGAAATTCTTGAGGTATCTAAGGATTCTTTCTACAGCTTCAAAATGAGTTGTCTTAGGATTATGCATGAATTGACTAAGAACACCCACTGCATAGGCAATATCAGGTCTGGTCATAGAAAAATATAAGTCTCCCTACAAGTCCCTAGAACTTCTTTACATCTTTCAAACACTCCCCTTGACTGTTTCCTATCTAATGGTTGGGTTCAATGGGTGAATCAATTGGTTTCACTCCCAACTTGCCTGTATCCTCTAATAGATCTAGTACATATTTTCTTTGGGAAATAAAGATGCCCCTTTTTGAGAAGGCAACTTTAATTCCAAGAAAATAACGTAAGGGGCCTAGATCTTTCACTTCAAATTGAGTGGTTAGGAATTTCTTCAGCTTCTGTATTTTAGTCTTCCAATCTCCTGTGATTACTATGTCATCAACATAGACAATTAAAGCTGCAATTTTCCCTTCACCTTTTTTCACAAATAAAGTATGATCTGACTATCATTGTTTGAATCCCATCTATTGCACTACTAAATGAAACCTACTAAACCAGGCCCGAGGTGATTGCTTCAACCCATATAAAGATTTTTTTTAACTTGCACACCTTCTGTTCACTACCTTTGGCACAGAAACCTAGAGGTTGAGTCATGTAAACCTCTTCATCTAAGTCACCATTCAAGAATGCATTCTTGATAACCAACTGATGAAGTTCCCAATCAAGGTTAGCTGCCAGTGAGAGGAGGGTTCTGATTGAATTCATCTTGGCTACTAGAGCAAAGGTCTTTGCATAGTTTACTCCATACACTTGTGTAAACCCTTTGGCCACCAATCTAGCTCTGTATCTTTCTACTAAACCATCAGCTCTATGCTTTACTATGAATACCCACTTGCAACCCACTGGTTCCTTCCCTTCGGGAAGATCCACTAACTCCTAGGTGCCATTTTTGTGTAAGGCATTAATTTCTTCCTTCATTGTATCTGTTCATTCAGGTTTGGATAAAGCTTCTGCCACATTCTTAGGAATAGAGACACTGTCAATAGAGGAAAGGAATGCACAGTATGAAGGTGAAATATGATCATAGGACACAAAGTGAGAGATAGGATGATTAGTAGTACAAAACCTAACACCCTTTCTCTTAGCAATAGGAACATCAAGATCATTAACAACAGGAAGATCAATGTTAAGAAATTCAGGCATATCAATGGGAACAAGTGTACCTGGCTGATGAGGAGGATCTACCTCTGGAGAGTCCAATGATATTGGTTGCATAGTTTCAGGTTCCAAGGCTCTTGAACACTGCTGGCTCTTATGGCAGCAAAGAAAGACCCAAAATGGAGAAGGGTCGGGAAGAGAAGGTAGTTGAACCTGAGTGTGTTTCTCCTCAACCCTACTCTCCCCCTGAGGAGAAACCGAGAAGAAGGGTTGACTCTCAAAGAATGATACATCCATGGAGACATAGTACATGCATGAAGTAGGACCATAGCAACGGTAACCCTTTTGAGATAACGGATAACCAAGAAAAACACAAGGAGTGGCACGGGGACCGAGTTTACCGTGAATATGAGACAAGTCATGAACGAAGCAACGACACCCAAAGACATGCATTGGAATGGGGGACAACGGAGCTGTAGGAAACAAGAGTTGATGTGGGGCCTTAGTCTCTAGTAACCGAGATGGCATATGGTTGATGATATATGCAGCACACATAATAGCATCCATCCAAAAATGTTTCAGAATATTCATATGAAATAATAAACCACGAGCTACCTCAAGTAGATGATGATTTTTCCTTTCAGCAACACCATTTTGTTGAAGTGTCCTACCACAAGAGCTTCAATGAAGAGATCCACACAAAGCAAAGAACTCCGTGAGATCACTATGGAAGTACTCTTTTGCATTGTCCGACTGGAAAATGTGAATTTCAGTTTGAAATTGAGTGAAAATCATTCGTTGAAAGTTTTTCACAATCTTTAGCACTTCATCTCTAGATCGCATAGGATACACCCAAGTATATCTAGAGTAGTCATCGATTAAAATAATGAAATATTTATATCCAGTCTCAGTAGGTAGAGAAATAGGGCCCCAAACATCAGAATAGACAAAATGAAAAGGAAATTCAGATATTTTATTTCTTAAAGGAAAGGAATTTCTACAATGTTTGCTCAATTGGCATGTATGACACTGTAATTTACTAACTAACAAAGACTTAAACAACTCAGGAAACATAAGTTTTAAAGACTCAAACAAAAGGTGACCAAGACGATTATGCCACAAGTAGGCATGACTCTCGCTAGAAGAACTTAAAGACTCTGTAGCCATCATAAGACCAGCTTTATTATCCAACACATAAAGGCCATCCACCATGCTTCCTCTACCAATCATCTTCCCCGAGGTCAAATCTTGAAATACACACGAAGAAGGAAAGAAGGTCACTGAACAATTCAAGGAATGAGTAATACTGCTAATGGATAGTAAATTGATAGAACATGCAACACATTAGAGAGGGTAAGACCAAGAGGAAGGGAGATGGTTCCTTGACCGGCTATGGTGGAATAAGACCCATCAGCCAGTCTCACCTTATCTCTCCCAGAGAGGAGGTTATATGCTTGAAATAAATTTGACTTACCAGTCATGTGGTTTGAGGCTCCAAAGTCAATTATCCAAGGGGAATCAGATGTATGAGATGACACATGGAAGGCAGTGGCAATCTTACCTGATGTAAACGCAAAGGAGGTAGAAGGAATAGGGCTAGAATCCATCTGGCGAAGTGTCCTACCATATAATTCCAAGTGGTTAGGAAAGGAGTTGATGATCTCTTCCTTGGGGTCAGAACCAGAGTGTCGTTCTTGGGGTACCATGGGACTAGTCTCTTGAGATGCCACGTTTGCTGAGTTATATTTCTTCTAACTCTGCTAGGTTAGCTTCTTACTCGGATCAAACTTCTTACTTAATTCCTAAGCCCATTTCGGCTTGCCATGAAGATCCCAACATGTGTCTCTAGTGTGCTTGGACGTTTGACAGTGAGTGCACCAAAGTTTGTCTTTGTCATCCACTTTCTTCTGTGAATCTCCCTTTTTAAAAGAACCTCCAACATTTAAACTTGTACCCCCTCGGACAGCCAGTGCAATCAGTGAAGGGATGGGAGATCCATCATATGGATGGCAGAACCCTGTAGGAAGGTTGGGCGAAATTTCAAAATTTTCTTTACTCTCATCCGGAATCCTATTCCCAATTTAGAAAACTACATTTTCAAGGTTCGTTCTTGTAACCAAACCGGACCAAATTTGAAACCAAATTAAGGGAGGGATATACCTGATACGGAATCCACGCAAGAATGCTCCTCCCAACGTAGGTGTTCATGCCCAAAGAGTGTACCAAATCCTCCCTCCACTGAATATGACGCAAATTAGGATGAGGCAGGATCAGTAGGTAGTTCTTCACCAAGAACTAGTGATTCTTCAGCAAGAATCGAATGGGACAATGAGCACAACTTCTAAATTGTTTCTTCTAGCAAGAAACAATATCAAGATTGAATCTTGATCCAATCCAAGAACTGGAAATTGAACAGGGTAGGGGCAAGAGCAAGAAGAAAAAGAGTAGAAGGCAAGAGCAGTCTAACTGTGTTGTCTTCTCTCTGTATTCAGTGAATGTGTCTTTGGAGGTTCGCCCTGTTCTCTTATTTATAGCCTTAAAGAGATAGTTTCCTAATCTCATTAGGAGTTTCCTTATCCAAATCTTTTATTTGGATCTGGACTCTTTAAGTGATAAGGATAATTCCTTATCTTATCAGCAGATAAAGATCAGCCTTCCTAATCAAATTAGGAGTTCCTTTAATCCAAATCTTTATTTGGATCTGGACTCTTTAAGTGGATAAGGATAATCCCTTATCTTATCTGTTGATCCAGATCCCAGATCCGCCTCTATTTAATTAATCTAATTAACTTAGTTCGAAATGGGCTTTTAGGCCCATTAAGCTTTTAGGCTTACTTCCCATTTAATGTTGGCTAGCTTGGCTCTCTTTGTATGGCGTGGGACCCTATCATTGATCTACACATCAGCCACATGGGTTCAGTCTAGCCTCTATTACAAGGCCTGGCCGAATTCACTACTGAATACAATGAACCCCTGAGTCCATCACCATGGGCTCTTAATGGGCCCAACATTTACACTAAATGGTCCTTGCGTCCAGCCATCTTATGAAGACCCAAGGACTGTGGGATGATGCTAGATTAGCTCATCAGGTATAATCCTCAATGGTCTTACACTTAACCTCTCAGCCCATAATGAACAAACACTGACCGACAAGAGAAGACCTCTCCCTTGGCTGCAAGGTGCATTGCTGCACTCTCTACTCACATGGATCCCAGGAATTAAAACATTTTGCAAACATTTTGAAACCATATATATATACATATATATAAATATATTTTGCAAAAGCAAATTTCTACGGTTGAAATAAACTGCTGGCGGTTTAGGTTTCCATCAGAGAGAGTACATCCCCGACCATTCACTTTGTCCGACAAAGGGGTTGATCCTGTCACTATGATCACCCACTCAGATGAATTCTCGGATTGCCCCAACATACCCAAGTTTTGACCCCCTCTAAGGATCTCACTGATTGGCATATCAAAGACAGCCCAATCCGACACCAAGTGCAGTATAATAATCGAGTCTAGGGGTCAGGTGTAACTTTCCAGTTTTGTCCATCTATCTCCAAGGTCCAAGGCAATACTAGAATTTTGGTCCGGTTCAGGGTTTCAAGAAAACACAGACTGCACGTACCTCAGGTGTCACCCTGGCAGCTGAGACAAGCCACCCCAACCAACTTGGTGGTACATCAGTGTTAGCCTTGGCAGGATAAATCTCCCCAGATCTATCCAACGGCTGTGAAGATTCTAAACTAATACGAGTCTCATATGCATCCAGTGTAAGGGTATTACATAGAAACACACCATAATAACATGAATCAAATATGTACTTTATTCATTTACAATAAATGTCATAATGTACATCATGCTGATTGGAGCTAAGGGCATACACTGTCTAACAATCGGTTCCCCTTTTGTACAAGTCATCACACTTCTTCTACTCTCTTCAGACTGAACTAGGGCATAAACTTCTTGGACTGAAAGTAGGTTCTTACTTCCTAAGATTTGTATCCACATGGATTCATATGTATGATTCAGCCCCAAAAGAAAGACAAGTACCCGTTGCTGGGAAACAAGTGATTTGTAGGCCTTTGCATCCTCATCGCACTTCCAATGCACATTTTGATAATGATCCAGTTCCTTCCAAATTGATGTTAAGTCTGAATAGTACACCGAGAGACTCCTCTCCCCTTGCTTGCAAGTGGAGGATTCTACTTGTAATTGATATATATTTGCATAGTGTCTCTGTTTTGAATAGGTAGATTTTGTTTGTTCCCATATTTCACAAGCTATTTCAGCCCACATAAAAGTCTTCCTTACTTGTGGCAGCATGGAAACCAAGAGCCATGACATCACCATGCTATTCTCTTGGTCCCATCTATCATGTTCAGCACTACCAATCTTTGGTTCCTTGATTTTACCATTAATATACCCAATTTTTCCTCTAGCAATAATATAAAGTTTAATTCCCCTAGACCATTCAAGATAGTTCAGTCCATGAAGGGGGATTACAGCCATGGGGAAACTCATATCCATCCCCCCACTCATTCCATTTTGACCTCCTGAAATTCCTGAAGTTGCAGAATTCTCAGAGGACATGATTCAAACACCTTTCAGACCTTACACACACCTTATGATCCCTCCTATCACCAAACAAACAATCCTAGAAACACCAAGGATGAAGCCCACATGCACACACTGCAATGTGGACACAATCTGACCACAAACCAGCCTAGATTGTCCAAAAAAGGCAAGATTTTAGGGTGATCTCAGAGCTGATCTGACCTAGCAGTCACACTCCACCAACTTCCAGGCACCCCAAACACATCAACTACTAGGAGGGGTCACAAACCAGTATGATTACACCACAAGGGTTAAAAGATCAGGTCATCCATGACCTACAGATCTGAATTCTCAAACATGGGGTCACACGATCCATAAAAAAAAAAGAGGTTCAAACCTCACAGCTGCTCAGAAAACATTCAGCAGTCTGGAGTCATATAGATTCTTCTTGGTACACAACCAAGGAAAAGGAAAAAAACACTAAAAAAATATGTGCCAGTCGTAGGTCTGCACTTTTTTCATCTCAGTTGAAGAAGACAGCAGGTTGAAGCTTGTTCAATCTGCTCACAGGCCTAGCAGAACCTGGCTCTGATACCATATTAACAGCCGAACAGAGGAGAAGAGAGGTAGGAGAAGAGAAGAGGAAGAGAGGAGAGAAGAGAAGAGAGATTTGGAGTCTGCTACAGTGCTGGCGGCGCCAGCTTATATTAATATATATAGGGCGACCATAATTAGAAGGGAAAGGACCCTTATGCCCCTACTTAAGTTACAGCATAAAAAACAAAAGAAAAAACTGCTTTAATTTGTCCAAACGGACCCTAACTCAGCAGAATACAAACATAATAAATAAATTAACATTCCAATAAGTAGAAAGTCTTTAACATGTAATAAGCACACTAAGTACGATAGAGATGTTGGAAAAAAAAATATCCCGGGAAGGCCTATAGTTACTGTTACAGAGAAGTACTTTTTTTCAAAATAGACCGTTGGCATAACAAAAACCCCCTGGATGTACTTTTATTGATTGTCTATATATCATTTCTTTTATAGCTCCAGGGGTCACATGATGCGTAACAATTATCAGGTGGCAGCATCTCTTAAAGAAAAGTCATAAGGATATAGTTGTGAATCACACCTGCAGTAAATCAGAAAAATATAGAAAACAAAAAGAAAGAAAGAAGAAAAGAAGGTTTCAGCAAAAGCTTGTGGAAGAAGAATTGAAAAGAAGAGAGAGAAAAGAAGATGTCCGATCCCTTCTGTAGTCCCATCAAGATGTCTTTTATTTCTAAATCTAAAACTGAGTACAACTTCTTAGATGCCCTCGTAATAGGGCAGCCAACACTAACTAAAGAACTAATAAAACAAACAAAAAGAGGCCCACAACTAAAAGAACATAAACTTAAAACATAACTTAAAAGAAATAAAACCACTAAGGCCCATTCGGCCCATTCTCACTGCAGATATTTAATTATATGGCATTGACACTAAAAACGAACTTCACTACAGGGTATTTTGATTATGTCAGTAATAACTCTTTCTTTTTCCATTATTCTCTAAGTAGTCGTTTGTTGTTACCTCTATGATTTAGTATGGTCATAGCTGAATATTGTGTAAACCTCTGCTAGAAGTCTCATTTTTTTTTTTTTGGTGTTTGCAAAACATCTGCAGTTATCAGTAATTGGAATTTATGTTTTCCTCTATGGACAACTATACCTCATTCTCAGTGGACTGGAAAAAGCTCTCCTTCTTGAGGCTAGAACACAAAATATAGAATCTCTGGAAACAGCTCTTGCATCCCAGTCTTTTATCCAGCTTGGGCTCTTGACAGGCTTACCAATGGTGATGGAGATTGGACTAGAGAAAGGATTCTTAACAGCCTTTAAAGACTTTATCCTCATGCAGTTGCAACTGGCTGCTGTTTTCTTTACTTTCTCCCTTGGAACAAAATCCCACTATTATGGTCGAACAATTCTTCATGGGGGTGCGAAGTACAGGCCTACTGGTCGTAAAGTTGTGGTCTTCCATGCAAATTTCAGTGAAAACTATAGGTTGTACTCACGCAGCCACTTTGTGAAAGGATTTGAACTGCTGCTCCTGTTGATTGTTTACAATTTGTTTAGGCGATCTTATGTGAGCAGTATGACATACGTATTAATTACGTACTCCATCTGGTTCATGTTGATGACCTGGCTGTTTGCACCATTTCTGTTTAATCCATCTGGATTTAACTGGGGAAAGATTGTGGAAGACTGGAAGGAGTGGAATGGATGGATTAAGAATCATGGAGGTATAGGTGTACACCAGGAAAACAGCTGGGAGTCTTGGTGGAATGATGAGCAGAGCCATCTTCGTCACTCAGGACTTTGTGCTAAGATGATTGAAGTTTTTCTTTCTCTGCGATTTTTCATATATCAGTATGGACTAGTTTATCACCTTGACATATCACAGGATAACAAAAATTTTCTGGTTTATGTGCTGTCTTGGTTTGTCCTTGGTGCCATCTTCCTTTTAGTCAAGGTAATCTTCATCTGTCTAAGAATATGCTTATAATACAATTCACATGCTTTCATATATAATAGTGAAATTTTAGACATTTAAGTTTACATGGATTTATTAAAAGTTAAGAAACCCCATTTAGGATTCTTTTAACCAAGGATTTCTTTGGAGAACCAAAGAGAAAAGAGTATTATCTTAAACCAACAATACTCTGAAGAGATTCTTATTTATTCTTGAGAATCTTGAACCTTCCAAGATATTTGTGGGTTGTGTTGTTTTAGACTTTAATTCCAATTCCCTGAATGTGCAACACTAATATTGTTATTGTTGTAAAACCTTGGCATGTTCTACAGTACTCAGACATGGAATAGCTACTTGTTAGGATTGTAGATAGCTTGAGTTTTCCAAACAATATGACTTCCACATGCTATACAGGCAATGAATGAAGGGAGGAGACGACTTAGTGCAAATTATCACCTTGGATTCAGGCTTCTTAAAGCACTTCTATTCCTGGGGGTATTATCTATTATAGTTACTCTATCTGTCATCTGTGATCTGTCTGTGATGGACTTAATTGTGTGTTGCTTGGCATTTTTACCTACCGGATGGGGTTTGCTCTCTGTAAGTTCAATTAAAAAATAAACAGAAATATAATAATGTGCTCCAGGAATCCTGCTTGATAATTGCATATCTTTTAATGTTTAACTTTTATCTTTCCTTCCAGATTGCACAAGCTGTGAGACCTATGATAGAGGATACGGGATTATGGGACTTCGTAATCGTTCTTGCTCAAGCTTATGACTATGGAATGGGTGTTGTGCTTTTTGCACCAATAGCTGTGTTGGCATGGCTCCCCATTATATCAGCTTTCCAGACCCGTTTTCTTTTCTATGATGCTATCAATAGGCGCTTGCAAATTAAACCAATTCTTGCAGGAAGTAAGAAGCATTAGTAAATTTCTAGTTACTAACAGCCGATAAATGTATAAATATGTAAGGTATTATTTGGTCATCATTCCGACCGGATCTCAGGTTGAAATTAGTACCGATATAATGTAAATATCAATTACTTTTATTTAATAAAGGAAATATGTAAGTCATTGTTCTCAGTTTAAAGTGAAAATCTGGAATTTCTACATTCATCCAGTCTCCGCTGTATTCTAATAATTGTCAAGAGGATTTTCTTAGCTTTTGGAAGCTAATGGGTTCATTATTAGTAGATGAAGGGTCTGTTCGTTTGCACTGAAGTCTGATATCTGAATGCCTTTGTAATACTTTTAGAGACATAATGGAATTGGTGTACCTTTTTTGGTTCTAACATCTGAATTGCCAGTTGACTATTTTAACACTAGATATGAGAAAACTTGTTTGAATTCTAACAAACTAATTAATTAATTAGTAATAAAAATAATAGTAATTAAAAACTAATTAACTAATTACCAATTAATTAAATGAATACAAAATAACTAAATAATTAATATTTTGAATTATAATTGTTATTAATGAGTAATTATTAATTAATTGCATAATTCTTTTTAACGAATCAATCATTTAATAATTAATTAATATATTTAAAATACATAATTACATAATTTTTAATTAATGAATTAATAATAATTGATGGTTATGTATTTCATATTTAATTAATTAAAATAATGAATTATAAATAATTGAACAAATAATTAAATAATTAAATAATACATAAATAATAATAATTTTTAATATTAACTCATTATTATTTATGAGAATTTTTAGTATTATTAATTATTATTGTTAATTTTATAATTAATTATTAATTATTTAGATAATCATTTTTACTAGATTAACTAATAAATAATAAAAATAATGAATTATTTAATAATTTAACATATAATAAAATAATTAATTATTTAAGTAAATAATACATAGATGATTAACAAAATAATAAAATAAAAGCAATAATAATAATAATAATAATTTATTATTATTATTATTATTATTATTATTATTATTATTATTATTATAATAATTATCATTATGATTATGATTATGATTATCATTATCATTATTATTATTATGATTATGATTATCATTATCATTATTGATGGAGCGCAATCCGGCTGGTCTTAGCTGTCCGCTGCCTTGCTTCCGAACAGGGTAGCAGGGAACTTGAAACGGAGGAGATGGGAAAGCTCCAGGGGGAACCCGGTGTAGAGGCTCCGAAGTTCAAGTTAGAATCCTTCAAAAGCAAGGTAATACCAGATAGCGCAAAGTTTGCATACCTCCGTTGTCGGGGGGTAGGGGGCTCTTATAGTCACTTTGTGTACTCATCCCGAGGCTCTTGTCAGATCGGGTATGATTACCCTTGCGCTTATCAATTCGGCCGTCGTCCTTTCTGTTGAGACAGAACCGTCACTGCCTAACCATCTAATTGGAGATGGCGGCGTCAGTGGCGGTGGCAGGTGGTCGTTTAGAGTGCTGCTGCCAAACGTCAAATCCCAAGTCAATCAGGTGTGGCGCCCTCGGGCACGGACTTCCCTAGTGTTAGGCATGGTACGACTTGTTTGGCTTTGGTGCCCAGAAATGATGCAAAGTGCAAAGCGAGGCGGTCTTGAGCTCGGAGGTATCCCGAACTGTTACAAGGTGGGTCAGTTCGGCGAAGTCTATCCGGAGCTGTTACAATGTGGGTCAGTTCGGCAAAGTCCATCCCGAGCTGTTACAAGGTGGGTCAGTTCGGCGAAGTGTGTCCCCTTGTTCTCGCCTAGGCTTGGCCCCTTTTGCCGACCTGTCGTTTCTACCACGTGTCACATAATAAAGAGGTCGGGCCAAATCTTCCTTCATCAATTGCCCCCCACTCCTTGCACCGAGGGTCTTGCCATGGTGCGGGGAGTTTTCGCGGGGTAACTGGTGGATTTGTCCCGTCCTTCAAACCTTCACTGTACGAGACGCTTTTGCTAGGGTTCTTTCGGTTTCCGAGAAGGCTGGAAACGTGCTTACTCAAGAACGCTGGTGGTTGTGACCGCGCGTTTTAAATTTCAAACCAAATCGCGCCGCTGGGACGTGATAGCGGGTCATTTCAAAAAGGCACGCCACTGCTGTACGTGCGCGGTCGATTGTCAGGGAGACGTGCGGCGCGTCAGTTTCGAAAAGACGCGTGTCGAAGCGACGTCGGTTTCAAAAAGACGCGCTGACGTTTCGCTTCTTTCGGAAAGACGTGCGCCAGTCACGTCTCGACCTTAAGGGTTGTGCGGTCGGTAAGAACGTGGGTCGTCGTATCGTCTTCGGTCTGCACGGTCGATTCTTAGTTACTGTAGATATAAATAGTGGGGGACCCCGGTTGTTGTCACTTCTGCGGTTTGTCTACTGAGTTCGCGTCCAACCCTATAGCTCGCGTCCAAGTCTTTTCTAGCTCGCGTCAAGGCTGGTTATACAGTTCACGGTTCTTTGGTTTTTCTTCAAACTTTTCGGTGAGTACTTTCTTGAATTCGTCTTTTCCCCAATGTCTAGCTTTGATAGCTCAGACGATTCTTCGAGTAGGGCCGATGTAGGTTCCACCAACCGAGCCGTGTCCCCAGACTGCCTCAGTGATCCTGAGGTGGAGTTTGAGGACTACGAACCAGTAGGTCGAGTCGCTTCGGGCAGTTTGGCGTCTACCTCCCGTCGAGGTCGGATGCTAGACCGGTTTGGCCCTTCGACCATGACGCCTGAGGGGCTTCAATCCATACTTCTGTCTTACAATCTTCCTGGGGGGTACACATATTTTATTCCTTCGGGTAGCTTTCCTTGGGAACACGGTCCCAACGAGATCGTGATTTTTCGAGAGCAGCTTGCTGCAGGGTTGCGACTTCCTTTCCATCCCCTTCTCGTCGAAGTCATAAACCACTTCGGTGTCACCATTGGCCAGCTTCATCCGAACTCTATTCGGAACCTGGTGGGGACAATTTCCCTTTTTTGCGAGCAGAACTTTCCCTTAGACTTAGAGATATTCTCCTCTATCTTGATGCTCAAGAGACAGGCGGGTTCTCTTCCAGGGGGAGACGGGCGTATTACCTTTCTCCTCGCCAGGGTTTCAAGCTTCTGCACGATCTTCCTAATAAGGTCCCAGCTTGGAAGCGGGACTACTTTGGCGTGCGAAGTGCACAAGAATGGCCCTTTCAGACCGGGTGGGGTGAGGCCGCTCCCGATTTGGGCATAACTCTTAATGAAGAGACGGTGAAGGGTCTCCGGCAATGGGCACGGCAAGGCTTAAATTGCCACCACTACTTAACGGAGGCCAAGCTTATTGCAGCCAGCCTGAGTTTGGGTAGGTTTCTGGCTATGCGGTTTCTGGCTTGCTTTGTTCTTTTTTTTTTTTTGATGTTGAACTCGTTTATGTAGGTGTGATGGATGCGGAGAGAACTCGTGGGGGGCGTTTGTTCCAAAGTATGAAGAGGAGGAAGCGGGTCGCCAAGCGAACTCGTAACGAGCTGCCCCTGGATGAGGATCCCCAAGCCCCAGACCATACGCCAGAGGATCTGCCCAGGGAGCCCGAAGTGACTCCACCGGTGCACGAAACTGCCGGGGTGCCTTACGCTGAAACCTCTCATACGGGCGCTCCCGCGTACTCAAGTGCTCCTGCTCACTCCGGGTCTGCTCATACGCGGGCTGGGCCCTCAGGCTCGAGAGCTCAAGGGGAGTTTAGGAGCGTATTGACGCCGAACTACGCTCTTCAGAAGAGTAGGGACGCTACTTTCCCCGAGGAGGTCGCGGCGTGGACCGATCTTCCTTGAATCAGGTCGGTTGCCGCGCCGTAACATATGCCATGGTGGTAAGTTAGATTATGTCTTCCTTTTTTATTATGTTGCTTCTGCTGTCATTTTGCTCACTTGTTTCTTTTGGTAGGTGAATTCTTCGATTCATGCCTTGGCGGCCCAAGTGGAGAAGAGCTCGCGACAGGCACGAGCTGCTGAGGCTGCCGCTCATGCTGCTGAAGAAGCCTTCCGTGCTGCAGAGGCAAATACCCGGGCTGTTGAGGCGGCTGCTTATGCTGCTGAAAAGGCTGCTCGCGTCGCGATGGACAGATAGGCGAGGTCTCAGCGTGACGCCGAGGCCATGGGGGTAGTTGTCAAGCATATGGCGGACTTGAAGTTGGATTTGCAGCATCAAGTCAAGTATCTTCAGGAGGACATTAGGGAGAGAACATAGATTTTTTCCCAAGGCATTGAAGACGCCAAGAAGAAGGCAGTTGAAGACTACATTGCCTCCCCGCGTTTTGACGATCTGATGGTGGACTCTTACAGGAGGGGGTTCAAGTTGAGCCGGTGGATGATCCGGAATACATACCCCGACCTCGATGTAAGTGCCATAACAACTTCGCGTATAACTCAGGAGATGGCCAATGCTGCCGATGGCAAGCCGAACTCTGAAGGAGAGGCAGGGCCTTCGGGTGTTGTTGAAGTGCCTTCCGATGGCGAAGAAGTGGCTCCGGGCATGTAAAAATTTTTTTTTTTTGCCAATGTACTGTTTCTTGCAATGGAGTGTCTTTTTCCACTTGCTCATCTTTCCCGAGTTGTTTCTTTGCCGGGTTTTTAAATTTCGGTGGTCTTTTATGCCGCGAACTGATTTTTTGCCGAGCTGATAATGTGCTGTCTACGCAGAAGTTCCTCGGCTTGCCTTGTGGCACATAGGGCCTGATTTCGTCCACTTCGCTAGGTGGTTTATAGGTAGTATCGCCTCAAGTTCACGATGTTCCATGTTCGGGGTACTCGTTTGCCTTCCAAGGTTTCGAGTTCGTATGCACCCCCGAGCGCTGTTTTTACTTTATAGGGCCCTTCCCAATTAGGTCCAAGCTTGCCGATGCTGGGTTCGGGCACCATAATCTTACGGAGGACCAGGTCGCCGAATCGGAAGCTTCGTTGCTTTACTCTGCTATTGTAGTAGCGAGCTACCTGCTGCTGGTATGCCGCTGTTCGGATGTGCGCGAGGTCCCTTACCTCGTCTAGTAGGTCGAGGTTGGTGCGTAACTCGTCTCCGTTCGTCCGATCGTCGTATGTTTCTAATCGCAACGTTGGTATTTCGATTTCCGTCGGGATCACCGCTTCAGTGCCGTAGGTGAGGTTGAAGGGGGTTTCTCCCGTGGCTGCTTTTTCGGTTGTTCGGTGAGCCCATAAGACACTTGGTAGCTCTTCGGCCCACAATCCCTTAGCTCGATCCAGACGTGCTTTCAGTCCGCGTAGGATGGCTCTGTTCATTACTTCCGTCTGACCGTTTGCTTGTGGGTGCGCGACTGACGTGAAATTTTGCCGAATCCCCATGTTCTGGCACCACTCTTGGAACTTGATATCCTCGAACTGTTTGCCGTTGTTGGAGATTAGAACCCGAGGTAACCCGAACCGACATACTATGTTCTTCCAAAAGAAGTTCTGTATGTTTCGAGCCGTGACAGTTGCCAGAGGTTCGGTTTCTATCCACTTCGTAAAATAATCTACCGCGACAACTAAGAATTTTCTTCCGCCTGTTGCTGGTGGGAATGGCCCTAGGAGGTCAATGCCCCATTGTGCAAAGGGCCACGGGCTGGCGAGGTATTTGAGGTCGGAAGCAGGTTGATGGTGAATGTTAGCGTGCTTCTGACACTTGTCGCATTTTCTGACGAGCTCGACAGCTTCTGCCTTCATCGTTGGCCAGTAGTATCATTGTCGAAGTGCCTTTTGGGGGAGTGCTCTGCACCCCAAGTGTCCGCCGCACAGGCCTTCATGAGTGTCGTGGAGTACGAACTTGGCTTCGGTAGGTCGCAGGCACCGCAAATAGGGGAGCGTGTACAACCATCGGTATAATCGTTCGTCTATTATGACGTATTTGGCCGCCTGGCGCTGCACCCTCTTGGCCGCATTGCGTTCTACAGGGAGGGTTCCGTCTATCAGGAAGCTCGCGAGTGGATCGATCCAGCTCGGCTCAGTGTTTTCTGACCCCCCTGAGAATACTAGGCCGAGGTAAGTCCTCTATGTACACAGTTCTCATATTGTTGTGACTCGTACTGGCTAACCGGGACAGGGCGTCGGCCTCAGTGTTTTCTGACCTCGGGATTTGCCTGATGATGTGTGACCGGAAGTTGAGCAGGGCTTCTTTTACTTTGGCCAAATATGAGATCATGAAGAGATTGTGTGCTTCGTATTCGCCGGTAATTTGGTTTACCACGAGCTGAGAATCGCTGCAGATGACCAAGTGTTTTGCCTTAACCTTTCGCGCTAGGTCCAGCCCGGCGATCAATGCTTCGTACTCTGCCTCGTTGTTGGACGCCGCAAACTCAAAGCGTAGCGCGTATTCTACTTTTGTGCCGCTCGGGCCGCACAAGACTATTCCAGCTCCGCTGCCTTGCCGGTTCGAGGAACCATCCACGTGACGGATCCAGGGCTCCTCATCCCAATTCGCTCTCCGCCTGACCAGGAGAGATCCCACACTAGCTGCTACTTCACGGGGTTTGGACTCTATGGGCTCAGGAGCTCCGGGTTCGCCACAACTGGGGACCTCGGGCTCGACCTGTGGGGCTTCGTGGCTGAAAGTGCACTCGACAATAAAATCTGCCAAAGCTTGGGCCTTGATAGCGGTTCTCGGTTTGTACTGGAGGTCGTACTCGCTGAGTTCGATGGCCCATTTCATTAGTCGACCGGAGACTTCGGGTTTGAGTAAAACTTGTCTAAGAGGTCTGTCAGTTAGGACGATGACGGTGTGAACCTGGAAGTACGAGCGGAGTTTACGAGCTGCTATTACTAGGGCGTATGCTAGTTTTTCTATCTCTGGGTACCTTGCTTCTGCTCCCTGTAAAATTTTACTAACATAATATATGGGTCATTGGACCCGGTCTGTTTCCTTTATTAGTACCGAACTGACCGCCTCGTCGCTCGCCGAGAGGTACAGTTCTAAGACCTCGCCCACCTCGGGCCGAGCTAAGGTTGGCACACTAGCAAGGTAACCTTTTAGTTCGTCGAACGCGAACTGGCAGTCTTGGGTCCACTCGAACCCTTTGCCTTTGACTGCCTTGAAGAAGGGTAGGCAGCGGTCTGTTGACTTGGACAAGAAGCGGCTTAGAGTGGCTATGCGGCCGTTTAGCCTCTGAACCTCTTTTACTTTTCGAGTTGGTTTCATATCTAGAATGGCTTTTATTTTGTCCGGGTTGGCCTCAATACCGCGTCGATTGACAATGTAGCCTAGGAACTTGCCCGAGGTGACGTCGAAGACACACTTGTTGGGATTCAACTTCATGCTAAACTGACGCAGGATTTGGAAAACAGAATCTAAGTCTTGTATTAACTCTTGTGAAAACTGAGTCTTGACGACCATGTCGTCTACATAGCACTCTATCTTCGTACCAATCAGGGGCCGAAATAGCTTATTTACAAGTCTTTGGAAAGTTGCCCCGGCATTTTTTAGTCCGAAGGGCATGACTTTGTAGCAATACAGGCCGAACTCGGATATGAAGCTGGTTTTTTCCTCATCGGATGGGTCCATCCTAACTTGGTTGTAGCCTGAGTAAGCGTCCAGGAAGCTTAGCAACTCGTTTCCCGAGGTCGCGTCCACTAGGCGGTCAATTCTGGGGAGGGGGAAGCAATCTTTCGGGCAAGCTCGGTTCAGGTCGGTATAGTCGACGCACATGCGCCACTTGCCGCTTGCCTTTTTTACCAACACCGGGTTGGCCACCCAGCTCGGGTAGTGGACTTCCCTTATGAAGTTTGCTGCGAGGAGCTTCTCAACCTCCTCGTCGACCGCTCTCCAGCGTTCTGGGGCTAAGTTGCGTTTCTTCTGTCTAGCAGGTCTGACTACAGGGTCAGTATTAAGTTTGTGAGTTATCAGTCTGGGGCTAATGCCGGGCATGTCGGCCGCAAACCAGGCAAAAATATCTAAATTTTGAAGTAAAAAACTCACTATTTCGGCTCGTAGGGGGTCTTCGATGGAAGCTCCGATGCTTAGTGTGCGAGCTGGGTCCGTAGCTGAAGTCGGGATTGCGACTATTTCCTCCGTGGGCAAAGCTCGCTCCTCACCTTGCTCCGCCGGCCATTCCAATTCGAGGTCGTCGGCCGCCTTGGTTTTTCCCTTCAGGGCAGCAACGTAGCACTTGCGGGACTCGAGCTGGTCGCCCCGCGCTACCCCTATACCGAAGTCCGTAGGGAACTTCATGGCCAAATAGTAGGTGGAGACCGCCGCCCGTAGGATATGCGTGATTGGCCGCCCTATTATGGCATTGTATGGGGAGGGGGTCGCGACTACCAGGAAATCATGGTTGAGTCTGACCGCACAAGGCCATGTGCCGACTTCCACAGGGACAATTACTTTTCCGAGGGGCCTAACTTCCTCTCCGCTAAAACCTACCAGGGGAGTGTTCGCGGGCTTCAGCTCGCTCCTCTTTAACTGCAGCTGGTCAAATGCTGATTTGAAGAGGATGTCCGCTGAGCTGCCCAAATCTACGAGTACGCACCTAACCTCGAAGTCGCTGATCCTTAGCTTAATGACAAGCGCGTCATCATGGGGGTAGTGGACTCCTCGCGCGTCGTCCTCCGTGAAAAAGATTGGTTCTTCAGTCTTTGGTCTCTTTGGGGGGTTCCGTTCTTCGAGTGCCGCTTCGCGAATAGAAGTCCGAGCTGCTGCCGAGGTACACCCCGCTACCACCGAACCTCCCACTATTACATGGATGGTTCCCCGAACTGGCCTCTCTTCCGGAGGCTGCTTCTGCAACGGTTCGGTAGGTCTGTTGCTAGACTCGGGGGCATCCTTTTCGTGCTCCCCTTGCCGACCTGCTTTATTGTTATTGTTGTGCTGTACAAAGTTTCTCAAGTATCCGCGACAGATGAGTCCCTCTATCTCGTCCCGGAGGTTATTACACTGTTCGGTGCTATGACCATGGTCTCTGTGGAAACTACAATACAAATTCTTGTTTCTCTTGTTCGAATTTCCTTTTAGGCGAGGTGGCCACTTAACGTACGGAGCGTCTTTTATCATCATTAAGATCTCTGTCTGCCTCGTGTTTAACGGCGTGTAGTCCGTCCGAACTGCTAGGGGGGCCCGGAAGGACTGGTTCGGCTTCGGCTCCCGAGTCGGGTTTTTTCTATTCACCGGGTTGGAGAGCTCGCCTTCTCTCTTTCTTTTCTCGTTCCCGCCTTCGGTTCGTTGGTTGATTTCTTCCTTTGTCCTCATGAACTTATCCGCGAGTTTGAGGAATTCGGCCACGGTCGCGGGCTGGTTGGCCACCATGTGCCATTTGAACTCTTTGTGCATCACCCCTCTTTTGGCCGCCGCGAGCTGCACTGCGGGGTCCAACCGCGGTATTTGCAAGCATGCTTCGTTGAACCATTTGATGTAGCCCCGAATAGATTCTCCTTCTCTTTGGACCACTCCGAAGATGCTTTCCTCTGTTCTGGGGCACCGTCGGCTGGTGACGAAGTGTGTGGTGAAGACTTGCACGAACTAGGCCCAGCACTTTATCGACCCGGGGGCCAGGTTCCTGTACCAAGTGCGGGCTACTCCCCTGAGGGTGGTGGTAAAGGCCACGCACATGCACGATTCGCTAGCCCTAGCGAGGTGCATTTGCGACTGAAAAGCGTCAACATGGTCGTTGGGGTCGAAGGACCCGTCGTACTTGTCCAGAGGTGGGAGCTTGAAGTCTCTGGGTAAGGGGACCGCCAGGAGTTCCGATGCAAGGGGGGAAGGAACGGAGAGAGCCGGGGCAGCCCCTACCTCGTCCGAGCTCGTGTCTTTGCCTCTGAAGTCCGACAAGGCGCGGGTGGCGGTTTGGCGACTTCGCCGGTGCCTTCGCCGTTGAGCGGGCCTTGTGCAGGCGTTGCTGGCCTCCGTGTTACCGAGCTCGATGAGCCCGGAGTGCTGGTAGTCTGGCGCCAGGGCGCTGAATCGGTTTTCGATGAGCGGGAGCTCGGGCTTGGAGCGTCGGGGTGCCGACCTCGCGGGCGAGGTTCCCGACCCGCCTGCGGGTTGCGAGGCGGGGATGACATTTTTCTCTCTTCGGCCTGGGGACGAGGCCTGGCTGTTGGGGTGGTTCAGGGGCCGAGAGGCCTTCGCCTGGCGGGGGCGCCCATCCTGCGGGGAGGCCTTGACCGGCCTCGGAGCGGGGTGGCGAGGTGGAAGTAGTGGTTGGTTCAGTGGCAGTTGGGGGAACTGCTGTTGATAGTGATACTGGGAGATGTTGTGCAGCACTTGGTGCTGGTGAAGCTGGTGTTGCTGGAACTGTTGCATTTGGGCTTGCATTGCCCGCATGCACTACATCAGGTCCTCCAATCGGTTTTGGCTAGCTACCAGGGGGACGGCAGTTGGTTCAGTGAAGGTTGTCTCAATGGGGAGAGGAAAGGGGACGCTTGTGATAGGAGGGTTTACGGGTGCCACTGCTTGTGGCGTGTTCAAGATGGGGATCCCATCTGCCGAAAGGGGGATGGTGAACTGTCCAACGCACACTACGGGGACCTGAAGTTGCTCCCCGGTGGCGTTTGTCTCCGTGCCACGTCCGGTGTTGCTGGAGGAGGCCATGAGTGTTGGGTTTTTTGAAGAAAAAAGGCGGGATCGAAGTTTGGAGGGAGGCTTTTTGAAGCTTTCCCACAGACGGCGCCAATTGATGGAGCGCGATCCGGCTGGTCTTAGCTGTCCGCTGCCTTGCTTCCGAACGGGGTAGCAAGGAACCTGAAATGGAGGAGATGAGAAAGCTCCGGGGGGAACCTGGTGTAGAGGCTCCGAAGCTCAAGTTAGAATCCTTCAAAAGCAAGGTAATACCAGATAGCGCAAAGTTTGCATACCTCTGTTGTCGGGGGGCAGGGGGCTCTTATAGTCACTTTGTGTACTCGTCCCGAGGCCCTTGTCAGATCGGGTATGATTACCCTTGCGCTTGTCAATTCGGCCGTCGTCCTTTCTGCTGAGACAGAACTGTCACTGCCTAACCGTCTAACTGGAGATGGCGGCGTCAGTGGCGGTGGCAGGTGGCCGTTTAGAGTGCTGCTGCCAAACGTCAGATCCCAAGTCAGTCAGGTGTGGCGCCCTCGGGCACGGACTTCCCTAGTGTCAGGCATGGTACGACTTGTTTGGCTTTGGTGCCCAGAAATGATGCGAAGTGCTGAGCGAGGCGGTCTTGAGCTCAGAGGTATCTCGAACTGTTACAAGGTGGGTCAGTTCGGCGAAGTGTGTCCCCTTGTTCCCGCCTAGGCTTGGCCCCTTTTGCTGAGTTGTTGTTTCTGCCACGTGTCACATAATAAAGAGGTCGGGCCAAATCTTCCTTCATCAATTATCATTATCATTATCATTATCATTATTATTATTATTATTATTATTATTATTATTATTATTATTATTATTATTATTATTATTATTATTATTATTATTTAACGAATCAATCATTTAATAATTAATTAATATATTTAAAATACATAATTACATAATTTTTAATTAATGAATTAATAATAATTGATGGTTATGTATTTCATATTTAATTAATTAAAATAATGAATTATAAATAATTGAACAAATAATTAAATAATACATAAATAATAATAATTTTTAATATTAACTCATTATTATTTATGAGAATTTTTAGTATTATTAATTATTATTGTTAATTTTATAATTAATTATTAATTATTTAGATAATCATTTTTACTAGATTAACTAATAAATAATAAAAATAATGAATTATTTAATAATTTAACATATAATAAAATAATTATTTATTTAAGTAAATAATACATAGATAATTAACAAAATAATAAAATAAAAGCAATAATAATTTCTAGGAGGTACCTAAATCTGGGTTCTAGCCAAAGATTCTAGGAGGTACCTAATTAAGAGGAAATCCTAATAAGGTAGGTATAGGAGAAGGAAGGTTAGATGGGGATCAATGGCTCTGATACCAATTGTGGTGTGAACAGTAAAAGTGAATAGTGAAGTAACGTAAATATATATATATATATATATATGTATGCGTGTGTGTGTGTGTGTGTGTGTGTGTGTGTGTGTGTGTGTTTGTATATGTATGCTATATGCAGAGTATCAATATGCTGGGAAAAACAATAACGACGGAAATATGCAGACAAAACTAGAAATAGTAGGAAAGCAATGTAATGGAAATATATTACTAATAGTACTTACAAAAGGAGATCGAAAATACTTTGAAGAAAACACTCTTGCTCACAAGTGCAATAACACTTAGAAAATTTTTACAACAGTCTTTACTACAAACACTCAAAAGGAAAATAAGACTACTGGACTCTTATTTTGCTCGAGATTTTTGCACTAGAATGCATTGCACACCGAGAACTGGAGGAAGCGTTCCTTTTATAGAGATTGTTGAGGATTCTAGAGAAAGGCAGAGAGGAACTACTTTATTCGAGCTTATCCTGAAGGCCTCTTTGATTAAAATTCCTTTTGGACTTTTCTTTTGAGCATCTAAATAATTTAGATGTTTTCTTCCGAACTTATCCTTTTCTTTTGTCCTATTAGGACCGACTGATGATACTTTTGCATTATTGATCTTCTTTTACTATTAAGTATATAACAGAATCTCTCAACAATTTTCTAATAATTGTCCTTAGTGAGGGTTAAGTGACCTCATGCTTTCTGTCTCTAAGTCCTTTGAGATTCCTTTACTTCTCTCTTTCATCCGTTCAGCAAAGTGAAGAGACATATCTTCAAGCTCCAAGGGGTCTAAGTCGGGAAACTTGCTTCGAAGCATGTCCACGTAGGATTCAAAGAGAGATCGAAAGATGTCATCTACGTCTGTTGATGGTTTTAGGGTCTCAATGAGATCAAATGTATCCCATCACTTGATTTCAATAACTCTATCAATGATTGGAGGCATCCAAGAGACATCTAAATGGTAAGTCCATTTTAATATCCATGGGAGACGAAAAGTTTTAAAGAATTCGAATTGTTTTACATGGTCAAATTCTAAATAACTTCTCCCTTTCCCAAAAGCTCTATATTTGCCGATAAACTCTTGCCGGGGAAAGATGTCGTCTGAGGCTCCCCATGTGGTCCACCACACATAGGCTGAGTCAGGATAGGGACCTTGGAAGTCTTCTGAAAATCTGATGAGCCACGAATGTCTGAAAACGGAGTTTTGTAACAAGAAAACCTTGTACCAATCATCTTGATAATCCCAGTAACTGAACATCCTAGGTCTTCTGTCAAAGGGCTTAGTGATGAATCTGGGTTTACTAGAATCGCCCCAAGCTACCTTCATCATAAATTTTACTATTACAAGCTTGGAATATGCTAATTCTATCTTGTTTGGGTCTTTGTAATAGTGTTGGATTCTCACAAAGCTCGTATGTAGGAGGATTTCTTCAAAATATTTTTTATCTTTGTTTAGACCACATACTGTGAAATGATGGCCGTCGAGAATAGTGAGAGCTAGATGCTGGAGTGCCCCTTCGGGATTGGCATGAGAAGAAATAGAGGAGGCTTCCTCTCAAGAAACAGTTACCACAAAATCGATGGAGTAGGTAATGTATTGGCTTGAATTAGCCTTGTTGGATGCTGGAGAAGAATCCCTTATTAAGGGGGAAAAAGAGGGGGACTAAATAGTCCCAGAACTTGATCCGATCTGATAAGATCTTGGATTGGACTCATGAGTCTGTCTGGATTGTCTCGAATTAAGACTTATTGAAAGACTTAGTCCTCTGTTGGCCATCTTTACTTAGATTGCCTTGAAGGAATTCCCTGGTTAGAAAATATGGCAGAGCATTATCAGAACCTTTAATATATTTAATCTCAAAATAAAAAATTGATAAAATTGCTTGCCATTGGGCGAAAATCTGTTTTGAAACTAGTTTTTAACATCATTTTCCAAAATTTCTTTTGTCGATTTACAATCAATTTTCAAAGTAAAATGCTGGTTTATCAAATCACTTTGAAATTTAGTGATGCATAGGATAATACTAAGCATTTCTTTCTTTATGGCGGAATATTTTTGCTAGGTGTCGTTCCAAATTCTAGAGGTAAATCGAATAATTTCATCCTTCCCATCTTTATTTTGCTTCAAAATCCCTCCATATCCTAGTGTGCTGGCAACTGTTTCTACTATCTTTGGGACTTTAGGGTGAGGAATATTAAGGCAAGGAAGGGTTTTTACCCTTTGTTTTATTCTTTTCACTATTTGGGTGAATTGTTCATTCCATTCTAGAGGATTTTTTTCCAAGTATTTTTTGTAATAATTGACGATCTCTAGCCAAATCTTTGTAGTAGTCTACCACATAATTTTGACTACCTAAGAATCTTTGGAATTGAGTTTTTTCCCTAATTTCATCGAGAAATTTATTGGCAAAATCTATTACCCTTTGAATAGGTGCTATCTTTCCCTTGGATATTTGATATCCTAAAAATCTAAATTCGGTTTGGAAAAGTTTCATCTTTCTGGCGGATGTTGCCAATCCATTTTCTTTCATTACCTTTAAAATGACATTCAGGTGTTTCCAATGAGATTTTAGTAAGGGGGAATAAATTAACACATCATCTATGTACACTATTATAAATTGAGTATACAGGGTAAAGATTTCATTCATAATTTTTGTGGAATTATGAAGGGACATTTTTAAGCCAAAGGGCACAACATTCCATTCATAATGCCCAAAAGGAACTGTAAAGGCAGTTTTATATCTATCATTTTCTTCTATTATGATTTGTCAGCAACCTAATTTTAGGTCAAATTTGGAAAATATTTCTGCATCATATAAACGATTTATTAAGTCCTATTTATTAGGAATTGGGTACCTAATCCATCTTAAAGCTTTATTTAATGGCTTATAGTTTATTACAAGCCTTGGAACTTTTCTTTCTATTTCTGCGACATTCTCAACATAGAATGCTAGACAACTCCATGGAGATTTACTTGGTCTAATTAGATCTTTATCTAATAATTCATGGATTTCTTTTTTACAAATTTCTAATAATTGGCTATTCATTTGGATTGGCCTGGCTTTTGTTGGGATTTTGGCTTTGCTAAATCCTTCTTCATATGGAAAACTAACCATGTGCTTTTTCCTATGCCAGAATGCGCTAGGGGTTTCACCGCATATCTCCTTTTCTATTTTTGTCTAGAAATTTTCAATTTCCAACTGGGTCTTTGGTTCATTTAGCAACTTAATGAGTTGCTTTTCTCTTATCTCTGTTTGCAATTCAGAGATAAATTTGATTTTACCCTTTAGACTTTCCTTTAGGATGTTTATTGTGGATACTTTTGGTTTTTTATAGAATTTATAAGTGACTGATATTTCACCTATAGTGGTGGTAATCCCTGTCGAGTCTATTTGACAGGATAAGATTGATAGTAGGAAGGGTGTACCCAAGATTACTTTTTGCTTTTAATCCTTTACCATAAGGAAAGTGAATTTCAAGCAAGTTCCTTTGTTGCAAATGTGGGCAACGGGGATCTTGTATTTTATCCCAAATTTCCTTCTGTCAGCAGCGCTTACCTTCTAAGAGGTTTTCTCAAGTATTTAGAATGTACAATTCTTTCTCTAATACAATTTATATCAGCACCTAAATCAATTATGGCGAAAATTGAGAAGTTGAAATCTTTTATTCTAATGGTGATTTTTGAATACCATTTTTGGTACTTGACTTCCTCAATGGAGTATATAAACTCTTCGTCATTTCCAATAAATTCGACAGGTTCTAAATCCGAGGATTTTTCAGATTGTTCTGTCCAGAAATTTTCAACTTCTAACTGGTCAACCCTGGCTTTTAGGGTTTTAATTTCTTTTTTGAGCTCATTAACCTCTTGTTTAAGGTCATTCAGAGAAGGGGGATTAGAGGTTCCTGCTTGAGCTCTTCTCATAATCTCACTATATTAGATTATATTTTTACTTTGAATGGCCTTTTAGATTTTTCTTTACTTTCCTTTTCTTTGTTTTGGAAGTCCATAAGCAAGTGCTTTTTCTTTGATTCTTCATCAAGAAGTTCATCCAGAATCTCTAAGAGGTGTTCTTCATCCAGGGTTAATACATTGATTTCCCCTGGTTCTTCTTCATCTGTACTTGTTTCATTTTTACAAGTATATATTCCATTATCGCAACATTCTTTTGAAGAGCTTGATGATTCTCTTTTAAATACATATTCTTCTTTAGATTCTCCTAATTCATTAATCTTTTTTGTATTTTTAAGACATTTATTAGTGTAATGTCCCCTTTTGCCATACTTGAAACAAGTGGGGTTTTTGTTTTCTTTTCTTTTGGAGAAATTTGGTTTCTTGTTTTTCTTCTCTTCTTTCCTTTTATAAACTTTTGATTTTCTCCTTTTGTATACCGATTTAGGATGAGATGGCTCAGGGGCCATTCCAAACTGGTAACAGAGATCTCCTAATTCTCTTTTAGAGTCAGTTCTCGCTTTCTTGATTTGCCTTTTTTAAGTGCAAATCATTACATAAGTCCAGTCCAACTTGCTTAATTACTTGTACCAGATATCCATAGGTATAATGAGGATATAGCATTCTACCGCCCCCTATGTTTCGAAGGTGATTTCTAACCTTTTTAGCAAATATTGGAGGAAGGCCAAAGATAAAATGTTCCTTCCAATAATTTTGTCTGGAATTGGTAAGTCTATGAACTTTGGACAAGAAAACATCTTTATACCATCTAAAATCAGATAGTGTTTTACATCTAAGGTTTATTAATTGTTCACTTAATCTTTCTGCCATATTATTTGACTATCCTATGAAATGACTAAGGATATTCAAAATTAGAGTCATGACTGCATCCTGAATGGGTTGATCTTGACTTAAGACCACTTCTCCATCTTCATCTCTCTTGACTGCATTCAAAATAAAATCTTTTTCTACTTCAATCAGGTAATGAGTCTACATCCCTTTAATTCCCCTGTAAAGGATTCGGTAATAACTATGGCGATTACATTTTCATTATTCCCGGCCATTTTGCTGGCACTAGCATACATCACCATATGATGTATCATTTCATGAATCTGGTATTCAGATTTTTCATCCAAATTCCACTCATAAAAAGTATTCCAGTTATAGCCATCCTGGGGCTTAGCTGGTTCTTCAAAAAATAGGTCTACAGGGGTGTGCCTAGGATAATAAGGTTTTTTACTTTGATAATAGAGCTTATTTAGCTCCAATGAGCTTTCTAATTCTTTTATTGATTCTTTTTCTTCGTCAGATCCTTCACTCTGTTGATTTATTGAGTATGAGTCTGAGGCCTTATTTGCCTTTTCACTTTTAGAAGGTTTAGATGTTTTTCCTTTCTCCCATTTTGAGGAGGAAATTAGTCTTGTAGATAGCTCTATATAAGTTACCTTTGATTGATCTAGAGGAGTTTTCTGTATTTTCATGTCTTCTGGGAAACTTGACATTACTGCCATGGGCTTTTCTCTTTTGCTTATTGTTCTAGGTTTAGAAACCTAAGAGGGTTTCTATTCTATTAGTTTGTTTGCCTAACATTTTAAGACATATATTTGTATAATTATTTTGCTCTATAATTTGAGAGCCATGTTCTGGAATAACTATTTCATATTCTTTTATTTTTGTGGAATTTTTTTATTGGGCTTGCAATCAGCTCCTCTTTCCCTATCTTTGTTGCTTCTAACGGTGGATGGACTGACTCCACTATCTTTCTAGCAGAGACCATTTTCCATGCCCTAGAAAGTCTTTCTATGACACAGAGATCCAATTCTTCTAAATTGCTTTTGTTTTAAGAATCAGACTAAAAATGGAATATTTTCTTTTGCTTTTATCATGTCATTGTACCATAATTCTCTAGTGTGATCTCTCTCGGTTTTAGAGAAAATTTCAAAGAGCCATCTTTTCTTTATGGGTTGTGAGTTAAAATCTAACATAATTAAGTCTTTGTCTATTTGGAATTTTTCCTCTAGTTCCAAGATATTAATTTCGAAATCTACCTCTGTAGGCTTATGAGATTTTACTGATTGAATCCCTATTGGAGTTGTATGATAATCCAAAGGTGGGGTATCTACTATTGGGGTTTCATATGTAGCATAAATGATGCCTGGAAGAGGACATAGTGGTTCTAACAAATCAATAGACCTTCTTGAATAAGAATCTCACTTCCTTTGGTTCAGAATACAAGGGCCTTGAAGAAATTGAGGCTCTTCTAAACCTTAGTTCTATAAATGCATCTTGTTCATTGAATATTGAGGCTAGTTCAATGGACTCCATGGGTCTGGGAGGTTCAATTCTAGTTATTGACCAACTATCCAGTAAGCTCACATCCTTCCATGTGATTTGCCTTGGAATGGTAACATTATTCATAGCGTTGGTTTGAAACAAGGTAGCCATTCCCCTTGTTTCTATGATCCTTGTATTAGGGCAAATAGTATTCATAGTTTTAAAGTAGACCTTGTAGACTAATGCTACATTTTCCGATCCTAGTTTCATGTCGAAACCTTGGGTTTGTAGCCTAAGGATTAAGGCTTCATGTATCCATAGGTCCGTTAGTGATACCGAAAAATTAGGGAAAGCATTGAAATAGATAGGACCTTGGTGAAGACTTCCTTCTATGACTCCTAATAAGGAATCGTTGAACTTATTATGTTTTGAGGCTGTCAAATAGGCTAAAGCTGTTGTTTGGAGACCTAATATTGTTAATGGTTTTATGGCTACTCAGATTAAGCCAAAGTGTATAAAATGACAATCAGACTTCTTTTTATAGTTTTCTATTACTCGTCTATCTATAAGGGGAAAGGTTTCTGATTCATTTCCTATAGCTATAGTTCTTTCTACAGTTCTTACATTAAGATCTGTGTTTAAGCTAAGCATTCCTCTCTTATAGATTTTTGAGGGTGCAACCTTGGGTATGGTCCAATTTTGTAAGGATTTTTCTATATTACTATAGTTTACTTCTTCTACATTTTTTATCGACATCGACTTTGTTAGGGACGAACTTGTACCACTCTTGTCAGGGTTTTCTTTTACACTAGAGGTTGTCCTGGATAGTTTCTTCATCTTATCCTTTCACTTCACCAATTAATTGTTAGTCAACTGCAACGGCCTTCAATTTTTTACAGCCTAAACGTGACTTCGACCTTGGTTCAAGGGTTCTAGCCTTGGTGAAACTGACAAGTGTTTAGGCTATCCAACTTAGATCCTAGCCAAGTGATATCTCCGAAGAAACTACAATCTCTAGGCTCTAGCCAAAGGTTCTAGGAGGTATCTAGTTAAGAGGAAATCCTAATAAGGTAGGTACAGGAGAAGGAAGGTTAGATGGGGATCAATGGCTCTGATACCAATTGTGGTGTGAATAGTGGAGTAACGTGAACATAGATAGTTAATAAAATAATAAAATAAAAGCAATAATAATTTCTATAATTATTATTATTGCTATGTGGACCATTTAGTCAATGACCATTTATTATTATTATTATTATTATTGTTATTTTCCCAAAAGGCCAAAACATTGTTGAATTAGTCAATGACCCATTGGCTCAAGTGATTAAATCATTGTCTAATATGACCTGGATAATAGTTTTGGGGGCTAAATTTTTACTTTTTGTTTGTTTTTCATCTTTTTAAATTTTTAAAACATCACAGGCTAATCAATTCACACCAAAGAATCAAACTATTGATTCAAAAACTAGTGACTAAAGCGATTTCAATTTTAAGTCACTTTTTAAAACATCGATTGTTATTGGGTCATATCAGGATACTTACAGGTGTCTTTTGGAAAACAAAATACGTAATCATTACAATAAAAAAATAAATGCTAAATTAAGGCTTAACAAAAAATGTTAACGAATGCTCTTAATTTCTCTGAAATGGCATGGTAGCTCTTCAACGTTAAGCTTAATTAAGAGCTATCAAATAAGGTCAAAGATAGGTTATCCTTGGTACTACTGGTTAGGAATACCAGTTTTAAGGGATTTTTTGGGTACTCGGCACCAATAGGACCTATTTATCAAAAGTTTGAGATGGGTTTGGTTTTGCCCTTAGGGTTACGTTTGTTTTTGTGTAAATATCGGATTATAGGAGTTTTACACTTTGGGCGTATAGATGAAATGTAAATTTCCACTGGAAATTGATGTAAAACTCCTCGTAGGTCAAGTTTTACATTGATAACCGAGGGGAATCACTCTTCTAAAAATGATGTGAATATTTACATCGATAAGAACCACTTTTTTAAACCAATGAGTGCAGGGCTCCTTCAGTCTCGTATTTACTCCGCATTCAAACGCATGTATATTATAAACCCATGTATATAATGTTATTAAGTTTGAAAAAATCTACAATGTTGGGAAGACATATTGGAAGAGTTTTGATCAATAATTGCAACCATTTATGATGTGTTTGGTACCGTTTATGTTTATTGAATAAACATTTGTACTTTATTTGCTGGTAAAACCGAGAAATGCAATAATTGCAACCGTTTATGACAACTGGGTGCTACTTTAGTGTAATAGTGAATAAACGCCTAGCCGTTTGTGGAAACTTCAAAAAATAACTTCTACAAACAACTGGCATACACATAAACCAAAGTTCACTTTTTATATTTCCAATGTATGCAGAAGAGCAAGAGAGAGAAAATGATGAGATGGCGCGTATGTGGAAACATCAATAAGCATTTACTGAATTAACGTAAATGGTACCAAGCATCACCATAGGTGTTACCATTTATTAGGGCGAGTCATGTTGTTTGGTTGGGGCATTTAACGAAGTAAAAAAAATAGCAATAAACATCTACACCTCGATTTTCGTGAGCCCTACTATTGTAGGCAATGGTAAATTTGGAGTTTCCTCCAATGCCCTTGTTGCCCCCAACGACTCATCGATGTGGAGCCAATGTGGATTTCATGTGTCCGATGTCATGCATGAGACCAGATCTGCTCCTCATTGAGTGTATCTCACATCAACCTCACAAGCACATCCCATCATGTATTTAGAACATCTCCCATATTTGTATTATTATTCATGGGAGATGTTTCCTGTTTCCAATAGATGGGGATGTGTCTATGACATCGATGTGAGGTGCACTTTGTGAGGAGCAGATCTCAATTCCCCATGCATGCATTTTAAATTATCACGTACATCCTGCTGCCATTGCTACTCATCAATCGTTACTATCATTCCTCCCGCTGCTACTCATCATTGTTCTTACTCGTCGGATTCACATCGCCGGTGAGTATCTTGGGTTAAAACCCCACCAGATCTCTTTCTTCATTAAATAGTTGGATGGATTTGATTTTGAAGTTTTTTTTTGTTCAATTTTTCTTCTCTGTGCCATCAACCCACCGTTGCTCATTAATTCCTCCCGCTAGTACTTGTCACTGTCATTGATCCTCATCGGATTCACATCCCCGATGAGTATTTTGGGTTAAACACATGCCAAATCTTCTCATCTAAGTGTGTAAAGGGTTCCACACCAGACTTTTCAAACCCAAATCTTGAGAGTCTCCTTAATCCTCGATTCAGGAGAACGAACTTGATTTTGTTCTCGAACTTAAAGGTTCCATTTTTTAGAGGAGTTAACGGCATTGATGCAGTTGGTGCCCCGGCTTTCCCCTTGGATATGATGTACGGGCTACTCCCGTATCAGTTAACAGTCTCTGTCGTAGCATCCCCTTGGATATGATGTGCATGCTTCCGCAATACCTGAACTTCTAAAAAATGTCTATTTCTATCGTTAACATTCTGTCAATTAATTTTGGAAATGTCAAAACTAAAACTAAAAGACACTATTTTTTTATTGTTTTGTACCTTGAAAAAGAAGATGGAAATGTTGATCTAACAAGTTTTAAGGTTTTAAATAATTATTTATGTTGTGGTGGTTAAGAGGATTGTACGGGGCACTGACGATGATGGAATATAATGCTTTGACATGTAATTGATAATTTCATGTACGAATTAGTAACGACTCTGACAATAAATTTACAGTATGAATGATCGAAATGTGAAGTACAACCCAAAACTCCCATTGATATTTATCAAAATTCATCAAGGGGAGGTTTGATCGATCAAAATCCATCCGCTTCTCCTCCACCAGAGCCACATCCTTAGCACAAATAGCCTTCTCCTTCATTGGTTTCTCTTTCTATTTTACTCCGCTTTCTCCACCTCCACAACCTCTTCAACCATGTGGCTTAGGGCTTGGGTGAAGAAATGAAGGGATAAAAATGATCAAATGGCACTTGATGACCTATTGAGGGGTTATTAGTGCATTGTATCACCTCACTTTAGTGATTGGATAATTGGGGACATGATGGATTACAACTTTGACTTGACTTTTGCTTGAATTTTTCTTTTTTTTAAATGATTTTGCTTTTCTTTTCTTTAATCTTTCTCTCTTTTTTGTTTTTTTGTACAAAACTTTTGTCAAGACTTTGAATTTTTCTTCATTACCATGTATCCCCAAGTTTGGATTGAGGTGAGTGAATATTCCTCAAAAAGACCCTAGAGAAGGTGAAAGGGTGTAAAAAGGAAAACATTTTTTATTTTTTGGTTTTTCCTTTTTTTGAAAAAAAAAAGTTGAAGTTTTAGAAAGGGAAGGTTAGGTCCAAAGTGGCTTGCAAGGGACTAAGATGTGATCATGGGTGGCTCAAGGTAAGTGTTGGGCCAAAGATGGCCTCTCCTTTTGTGGATCCCTTAGGGAAATCGTTGCCCCTTGCCTAAGTGGTTAACTCAAAAATCCTTGTCTCACTTGATTTTTTTTTTCATCATACTGCTTAAAGAGATTGAGAAGATGAGTTATTCACTTGAGCAAAAGATTTAGGGGTCAAATTTTATGGTTCATCAAGGAAAGGCTAAGGTCCAATAATGGGTTGCAAAAGGTGAATGTGTATGAAGAAAGGTGGCTTAATGGAGTAACAATCAGACAAAGGTGACATCTCTTTTAGTGAACCTTAATTAACTATTTTGTCCTTTGTATCGAAAGAGTTAGAAAGGGATGGAAATGACATATTCCTTTTTTTTTTGCTCTTTTTTTTCATTTTTTCTAGGTGCTTTGAGCTTAAGAAGTCCATTCATACTTGAATTAATGACATAGTTGTCACTTGATGGATATGGCCTTATTGTGATGTTGTACTAAAGAGTTGCATTGAGAGTTGATAGGATGACTTGTCATGTTGAGGATCTCATGGTATTGATTTGTCATTCTGATCAGATGTCTTGGCATGATGCAAATCAGGGTTCCTTGTCATGCTAGTGACTTGCCATATTGTCGACTTGATTGATAATTGATGATATGCCAAATGTTAATCAGATGATGATTGTGCTGATGATAAGTGATTTTGTCATAATGTAAACCAAGGTGTCGTGCTATGTTGGGAAGTAATCTAATGACTTGCCTTAATGTGGATTAGATTGATGATTGATGACTTGTACGTTCACCTGTGATGATTGATGAATTCTCGATAAATGGTGATGCACTATTGCTCTTGTCATGATTTCAATACTTGACAAACTTTCCAAGTAGAGAGACATAGACTTCAGCATTTCTAAGACCCATTTAATCTTTAGTGTGCAGCTAGCTTCACATGGATTCACATGTCGATAGATCGAATCCTTCTCAATGTGCTCCAGCGCTAAGGAATTCCTTTTCTCAAATCTTGCTTCTAAAGACAATGAAATCCCATTTTTTTTAAAATAAATGCATGAATGAAAATTCTTCTTGGATTTTTTAAGTTTTTTATTTTTTTTGGTTTTTGATGTTTTTTTTTTGGATTTAATTTTTTTTATTTTTTTATTTTTGCATTATGAAACTTTTTGATATTTTGGGTTTTTAAGAATAATATTTATTTTTTTCGTTTTTTAAAAACAAGCTAATGCTAAAAAAATTTACCCCCTTCAAAAAATGGTAACTGCTTGGATCGAAGATTAAGATAAAGAACCCCAAAGAGGGATGCTTGGGAATCCTTTGGCACTTTAGATCAAGAAATGAGTCTAACATCGAAGATGAATGCACTTGGAGGAATAGTTGAATCATTATATCTAATGGGGGGTCGTGGTTAAATTAAGTGCGTAGGGAATGAAAAAAAAAACAATAAAAATACAAAAATAATTTGAATATGAAAGTTATTGACTAGGACATAAAAAGGGATGAAAGTAAAGATGAGAAACAACCACATAATAAAAGGGATCATGCATGAATTTGTATTTTACTTGATTGAGAATGATGATGTGCTTGAATTAGGTGATGCTAATTTGGTTGAATCATGATCTTCTCTAGTAGTGTTTTCATCTTGCAAAAAGTGTAAGACTCTAGCCCATGGTGCATCAGTGTTCAGATTACCTGAAGTTAGGTCAGGAAGCAAGCAACCTTGCTTAGGTAGTTGTAGGGAGCTTTGATGCCTCAGGCTTGGCCCTTGATCAAAGATGAACTTAAGAGTCACCCATGGTTGATTTGCTTGATTTGCTTAATTTCTTGTAGGAGATCCAAGGTCATTTCTTCTGCATTTAATTCATAGATGGGCTTGAGATTGGACCGATACAAGTCATGGCTAGCCTGTTCTGCATCTTGAGGGGTTCCATGTTGCATCTCTGGACTCAAGTTGCCAGTCACCCCCAAGTTGGGCTGATCAGGGTCATAGAGAACCTGCTCTTGATGTTGCATGGCTACTAGTTTTATGTCAATGGTAGGGTCCACATCAACCTGATTTATATCTTGTTTGACAATTCTTGTGCCATGCCATACTTTTGATTCAATAATGGGGTTGGGCTCCAGATTTGTCTGTTGAGGCTCTTGATTTACCTGCCCTATGTCATGCTAGTATTCTAATTCAATGATGGGATTAGGCTTCAAATTGACCAGTTGGGATTCTTGTCTTACCTACCCTGTGTCATGCCAATCTTCTGTCTGTGTTTGAGATGGGCTTTGGGTTAACTTTCTTTGGTTCTAGCTTGTCCTACCTTGCACCATGCCGGTCTTCTGATTCAGTGATAGAGTCCTGATCGACTTAGTTTGAGTCTTGCTCTAACTTCCTTGTACCACCATATGTCTATGTCTTGCTTCATACCATGCCGATCTTCGATACCAAATCCAGAGATGGGCTGTTGAGATTTTAGGGCAAAACTTTGCCCCTAGTTTAGACCTATACTAGGATTTTGATTTTCTTGCCTTTGGTTTATGGGAATTACTTGATTTAAGGCAATAGAACCTTGTTCTAAGTCTACTTGATTGAATTACACATTATGCTTTTCTTTTTGAATTGGTTCATTGATGTCTATCTGCTTTATGAGCTTGATGAACCGAGTTGGATCGAAATGATGATCTTCTTCAGTCTTCTGCTACATCACAATGATAATGTGTGTTGCCACTTTGGGGGATTCCTTTCTTAACCTCTGAATCAGGTTGATGAGTTGGGTAAGATCAAAAGTTTCATTTTCCATAGCTTCTGACATAGCTTCCACTAATTGGATGGGCTTGATGTACTTGGTGAGATCAAACTGTTGGTTGTTTTGTTGCATGGTAATGACTTAATGGCTCGATAGGACTTGTTTTTCTTTTGTTGGGCCTTGAGGATTTATTTGATGTTGGTCTTCTAGAGCTTGGATCAGTTTATTCTCACAAGTTGCTTGTTGAGGTTGATTGTAGATTGTTGCTTGAGTTTGGAGCTCATTCCCTACTCTAAATACTCGGCCTCTGTAATATGCTTTTTGTCAGATGAGATGTCAGAATCTTATGATACTTCAACAGTGGATGTATTACCGACTGTCAGAGAGTCTTCCACTTGGAAACCTGCACAAACTAGGGCTTAAAAGGTAGGATGATAAGTCATAGTCAACTTACTAACATATTCTTTATTCAAGCTCTTTAAGACCATTGAAGTTTGGTCCTCCTCACTATGCCTCTTAAGGACTTGGGCTGCTTGGACCCTCCACCTAGCTATGAAGTTTCTGAATAATTCTTTTGGTCCTTGTTTGACTAATTCTAGTTTACGCCTTGACAATAGAATGTTTGTTTTATACAAGTAGTGGTTTACAAATGCGTCAACTAGACTTGGCCAAGTCTTCACTAAGCTAGGGTTAGTATTCATTAACCAAGTTGCGACAAGTCTAGTTAGGTTCCTTAAGAATAATTGGGTTAGAAGCTCATCTGTTAAGTCCATGGGCCTTAGTATTTGTTGCCCCTTGCATTGAAACCTGGGTTTGATTGAACTGAGCTTGGCTTGACTGGACTAACATTGGTGAGAGCAGGGTTGGGCAAGAATACCTTTGGATGGGTTGCATTGAAATTGTTTCCCATGATGGTTGGGTTTGCCTTGGATGGTCTTGAATGAGTTGAATTGGTATAGATGGGGCTTATAAAAGTTGAGCTTAACTGTATTGCCCCTAGTTGGGCTGAGCTGGCATGATTGAATCCATGAAGTTTGGACTTGAGTGTGTTGCCCTTGGTTTGGCTAAACTGATGTCCATGATAGTTGAGTCTGTATATTTTTCCCCTGGTTGGGTTGAACTAGCATTGATGTAGCCCATAATGGTTGCGCTTGAGTGTACTGGACCTGGTTTGGCTGAATTTACAAAGATGGAGCCCATGATGGTTGGGCTCAAGTGTATTGCCCCTAGTAAGGTTGTACTAACAAGATTGGAGCCCATGATGGTTGGACTTGAATGCTTTGCCCTAGTTGGGCTGGGCTTGGTTTTTGGATAGGAGTTGACTTGCTTGTCTTTGGAATTGTTCGATGGGCACTATTTGGGTTAGGAATTAATCCATTTGCTGGCTCTGGGATTGTTCAAATTGGCTTTGTTTTTGGCTTAATTGCTCTACTGCTCTAAACAATTGGGTGATGTCCATACTTGGGTTAGTTTAACCTTGGGTTGTAGCCATGGGTTTTAGTTGTGTAAGATTTTATTTAAAAGAAAATGAAGAATTGTACTTGAGTGGGCCCACAATTGCTCCAACTCACTTGCTTAAGTAGAGACAAAAACAAAAAATACAAATGCAAACAAACAGACAAATACAAGACAATAATATAAATGTAGAAGACAAATGTAAAAAGGTAGCAATGCATTAAAATGCCTAGTTAGGACTCCTAAGGAGAATGGGCTCTACATGCAAGGCTTGGTTTTGTTTCTATAGGCTCCTAAGGGGTGCATGGGAACCTCAGTTGGGTCGGGCTACCCGTATACCTCAAGACAAGTTTTGGGTATGTTGTTGAGGCCTCACATCGTCTATCCAAAGCAACCAACCTTATTCAAGCGGTGGTTGGATATACCGGAGGTAAGAGAGAATGGTCCTCATCTTTCTAGGATGATTATCCCTAAGCAATCATACCAAGGATCGCATATGGTTGAGTCAGAAGGACAAAATGCAATGCAACATGAGTGATGTGTGTGCAACATGTGTGCAAGCCCAAAATTAATTAAATATCATTGGAATTCGATTTTTTGAATTTGGTCATCTTAAAAAGTCCCCAATAGAATTGTCATCTGTGGCTACCCAACCTAGAGGGGGATAGAAAAATATGGATGAATGGATATAAGTTGGAGTTGCCACCTACATTTTTGGGAAATGAGAATTTAAGAAAATCCAAGATTTTTCAAGAAGAGCAAAAGTTTCCTTGGTAACTCGTTGCCATATGAGGATGAGATTCTTTGGGTCTGGGGACTAAGGTACGTGTGGGAAGGTGTTAGGCACTCCACACGTGCCCGGTTAATCGGCCTCTAATTAACCAATATTCCAAGGATGATTTAATATAACTTTTGGGCTGAAAAATTAAAATTACCACACACTAATAACAAGAAGAGAAAGAAAATAACTATATCATACTAAATTAACCAAGAGAGAAAAAACTATGACCTAACAATCAATGAAGCGGAATCCTAAATGGTCTTGGGCGAAGTAAAACAAAAGAAATGGAAGATGATGCCCTATATTCTAATGCATGCCATGGTAAGATAAATTTTGATTAACAAAATCTCAACGTTTAGAATAGAGAAGACAAATGCAGCTATAGAAGTGATGGAACCTATTCATTAAATTAAACATGACACATGTAATGATTTGAATGAAGTGCTCATAATTAAAAAAGAAAACAAAAGATAAGCAAAAGAACTAACAATACCGTAGAGTCCTACGTATGTATCTATTATTATGAATGAAGAAATTCTAACAATACCGTTCTGCAATTCAGCCTATAAAGATGAACTAACACGTGATTAAATTGAGAGATCAACATTAATTGATGATTGGATGAGAAGAATTTTAAAACTAATTAATTGGCACATGATATCATAGCTACCTTGAGAATGCAACTCACGGATATGGTTGTATCTCTTTACCCCATTATTTTCTCTTCATGCAAGTCCAAAGGTACTCTTTCATGAAGTAATGCATAACCTCAAGAGTTGCTCCAACTAATGGAGAGCATTGAATCATCCTTAATTCATTCTTGGATAAGGTATGTTTTCAAGAATTGAGGCACGACCCAAGAGTGTTCCTTGGGTAATGGGTATGAGAGTGTGTTTAGGACGTGAAGGGAGTGTTTTCTAGGCTATGGGGGTAGAGTTCTCTCGGCATCTTAGATTGTGTGTCTAGAATGTGAGAAAATGGTGGTATTTATAGATTTTTGAGGAGAATTCTAGAAGGGAATTAATGGCTAAGATTGGGAGACAAAGGGGATCAAATGGTAAGGTTTAAAAGGGTTGTTAGAAGGAGATTGATTGAAAGAATGGGCTGTCAAGACAATTTTGAGAAAGATTTCTCAATCAATCAAGACAATGAGTGGAAGATTTTACTAATTTACCTAAATTGGACATTCCAAGTTTGGGTGATCGGCTTGATTGATTGAAGGTTCCTAGCTGGTCAAATCTTGAATTTTAAGATGGTTCTAGAGGCTGGCAGAAAAGTTTGGTCATGGGATGCCCTAGGCTCAAAGTTGTAATGAAGGAGATCCCAAACAGAAGGCTTAGATTGGGTCTAGATTTGGGTCTCATGATGGAGGGGTTATTGGCATTGGAATTGGATGATTTTGGTACCGTTGGACTCTGAATTTTGAGCTATATCCATCTACAAGGCTGGATTTCATATTTCATGGGCATATGGTTCAGGATAAAAAATGACCCCGATCGGATGATTGAAATCGATTCCAACTTCGGGTCTTGAGATGAAGGGGTAAACGGTGTCGGATTTGGGAGATATTGGTGTCATTGGATTTGGATTGTATGCATACCCTATGGTTTTAGATTTCTGATTTGGTGAAATGAGGTTCAAAGTCAAAATGACTCTAATCGGACGATCGAAATCGGTTTTGACTTCGGGTCTTAAGATGAAGGTGTAAACGGTGTTAGATTTGGGTGATTTTGGTGTCATTGGATTTGGATTTTTGGACTCTACGTACCTATGGTCTCATATTTCTGATTTGATGTGAATTGAGGTTTATGGTCAAAATGGCTTCAATTAGACAATTGGAATCGGGTTTGGCTTTCTGGGCCCTACGTACATGTGGTCTTGGATCCTTAAGGCCCCAAAATTTATAAAATTCAAAAAATACCCCTAAGTCGACTAAGAGGTTAGCGAAAGAATGCTTGAAGCTCAAAGTGCTATAAAAAGACTAAAGAGCACAAAAATGGGATGTCTACATACCCAATACCAATCCTTTAATTCTTGGTTAGAACGAATTGATACAGTTTTTGTTTTTTTGTTTTTTTTGTTAGCAGATTTGACCTCAGTTTAACTGACAAATGAATTATTTGGCCTGGATATGGTGACAACAAATTTTTTTTCAACACGTTCCAACATGATATGTGTCTACACATCGAGTTCAAATCAGCCCCTCACAATATCGGGAGATGTTTCAAATACACGGTGGGATGTGCTGTGGGACATTGTGGGGGGCAGTTTTGTGAGGGCTGATTCGGTCTCCTACACATCTTGCCATAAGATTAGGATCATTGTAAGATTGGATTCCACCATGGGAAGATGTGCAGATGTTGGAACGAATTGGAAAAGTATTTTGTTGTGAGAAACAAAAAAGAAGATCCCAGCTCCATTCAAGTTGGGATCGCATCCTATGAACCTAAGCATGTACCCTTGAATGAGAGTCAAACACGTCATGCCGATAAATGAAATTCGGCTAAATATAATCACAGCAATTTTTTTTTTCAATACGTTCCAAGATGATCTGTATCCACACATCTTACCATTAGATTGGGACCACTATAAAATTGGAACCCACCATGGGAAGATGTACAGATCCTAGCTCCATTCGTGTCATCTATTTTAACCGCGAATAAATGGGGTGTGTCCATGAAGAGAACTTGGATTCTCACTTTCAAGAACAAGCCCCTGCCTCGGTTGAAGCGAACTTCTCAGATTTGCCACTTATGTTCACCGAGCAAAGCCCACAAAGCCGAGAAGGAATAAGCCTCAAATGGGTTTTATTTCTTTCTTAATTTTTTATTGTATAGATGGTTCTACTTTCCATGGCCTCTTCAGTATTCTAGAGTTTTTTATTTTGTTTGATGTGAGTTACAGCCTTTGGAGAGGACATTAGATGCCCTAGTAGATGATTATTACTTGAATATGGTAGCAACAAAGTTTTAGTCATTGCCCTTGGTAACATGGTGTATTTATAGATGATATTGATGGGTCTACTTTGGAACTTGTCACCATTGATGATGAGAATGGTCCTGCAACAAGTGTCAATTGGGCTTGCGATGGACAACAAATTGCAGTTGCCTTGAACAATTCCGAAGTCCATTTCATTTGAACTGTCACAAATTCCAACCAATACAAGGTTGGGATGTGTTGTGGGGCATTCTAAAAATCGTGGATGAGACAATTAAAAGCTTCCACCGCCCATAAAATCAAAGAGGGGCATACCGTGTGGTTCTTGCTTTGACTATGAGTTCGAGGTGAAATCAACTTCAGTTAGTGCAAGGCCCGTCCGAACAACCTTGCATTAGGAACATCTCCGTACTTCTGTGCTTTATTGCATGGAGCTAATGCAAGGCTATAATGATTGTTGTAATGAGCTTTGCATTGATTGAATTTGTTTCGTGCGAGGTTACCTACAATGAATACTGGTGGGTATACTTGCCTGGTGTTTGAACTCGGATTGTAATTTAATGTGTTTTTTTTTCTCAATTACACCAGTTGAATTTATTTTAGGGAAAATTCCTGATTAGTACCCTGTACTTTGGGTTTAGTGTTACTTTGGTCCCCAAACTTTAAAATGCGACAATTTAATACCCAAACTTTCAAAATGTGACAATCCAGTATCTGTCGTTAACTAGCTATTAATCAGCCATTAGCGACATTTTAAAAAGATACAAATGCCCTTTGAGTGTCATCTAACTTTCTTTGTCAACTATCCATCCAAACATTGACAAAAAAAATTAATAATCCTAAATCGTTGCCTCTTCTATTCAAGAAAGTTGGTGCCACTAGAATGTCCACTTAAACTTAAAAGGAAAAATCAAGGATTTGATATTGTTAATTTTTTATCAATATTTAAATGGTTGATAAAAAAAATTAAATGACACTTGAAAGACATTTGTATCATTTTCAAATGTGACTTAACGGCAATTTAACTGCTGATTAATGACATATACTAGATTGCCACATTTTGAATGTCCAACATTGAATTATCACATTTTAAAATTTGGGGACAGCATAGAAAATTTTTCCTTTATTTTATAAATAGTGGAAGGTAAATTTTACATTTCGTTTTAATGTTTTCCGTTAATGGTTAAGGAAAATGTGAATTGTCAGAAACAGTATAACTAGAATCCAGTGGACAAGCGTGCAACCTTCCAATAAAGTTAAGACATTTAAGAGGCAAACTAGCGGAGCTCTTCATTTGACGGTGAATCTAATGGTTGGACCGGGTTCTCATTCGAACTTCCCCTTCCCCTCTCTCATCTAAACCCTAAACCCTAGTAGTGATCAGACCTCGTCGGGCCACGTGCAACGTTCGGGAAAGTAAATCTTTGAATCATTTTTATTCTCTTCTACTTTTGTCGTGAAAGAGGTTGAGGCTGTTAACCCCACAACCAGAGCATATTTCCCATATTATTAATTTAATTGAAAAATCAAGAATAACATGAATCTAACTTGCCCTACAAATTAAAATTAATTACAACTTTACATTTTATATAGACAATCATGGATTTTGTCCCTTGCAAAAATACTAAAAATTCGTTGGCTTCAAATAATCTTCATAATACATTAAATGAAGAGTCCCGTTAGTTTGCCTCTTAAATGTCTTTAGGCGACGTGTTCAAACTGTATTGGAAGGTGCACGCTTCCCGTGGACCGATGGGTCCACTGGATTCGTGCCCGAAACAGTATACACTATACAGTGACTCAGTGAGGGTAGAGTTAACGAAAAGAACACCCAAAACCCCATTTTCAAGCTTATAGAACACAACTTGGCCTTCCCGCCCGTTATCAGTTCACCGGCGACCAACGTCAACCGACGTCCGGCGGAAAAACTCCAACCGTCGACCGACGGTAATCTCCTCCTCCTCCTCCTCCTCCTCCTCCTCCTCCTCCTCCTCCTCCTCCTCATTCTTCTTCTTCTTCTTCTTCTTCTTTTTCTTCTTCTTCTTACCTACAAACTCAGTTCTCGCTATTATTATTTTCCTTTTGAATGCTTCGTTCTATAACCGGCGTTACCTGACAAATACAAGCTTTCTGTTGATAGATTTGAATTGGGCAACTTCTCGAATTAATTGGTGTGGAATAATTTCTGTAACCCTTTTCTTTTTTTTTTATTGCTTCGGGCATGTGGAGTATGGTTTTAAATCTTTCGTTTTGATTTTGATATAAGAACTGAATATTTTCTGTGAATTTTAAATGGAATATTTGTGTTTTTTTTTTCTACATATTTTATTGTAGTTTTGTTGACAAACAACTGGTGTGGTGACTTCAAACTTCTTCCCTCTCTGTCTGTTGCTAATTAGATCGGGCCTCAGAGTTTTGTACTCCATTGACTGACTTACTGTCATCATCTTGTGCAGCAAAAACAACCTCAAGCAAAGTTTCATTTATTTGGGGTTGCCTTCACGAATGCAATTTCTGGGGTAAACTCTGTGAAAGATCACGATTCATGTCATCTGTTAAACTGTGAGTCCCAACTCATATATGTTGATGCAGGAAATCCAAAGGTAGCTCGCGACTTGTGTGCTGCTTCCCTTCATTGTTTGCTGCCTACCATTTATTCGTTAAAACTTCCAGAAGGTGCTAATGCAGTTAATGTAGAAAATGCATCAGATCACTAGATTGAAGAAAATGATCCCGCGTTTGGTTGCTAGCCGTAGAGAAACGCCCCAAACAATCTTTCATTCGTTATTAGTTGATGACCTGGGTATTACCAGAATACCAGTTTGTTCTCTTTCTTCCTCCTCTGCATCTTCCGATGAGACCGACATGTTTGACCGGTTAAATCATAAGGACTGGTTAGCACCCAATGAAGTTCTAAAAATCTTCAGAAGGCTGAAAAATCCTGAATCAATTATGAGTGCCTTGGAAAGGATCTCCAAGCGTATGGACTATAAGCCCAATGAGGCTTTTTACACGTTGGTCATTGAGAAGCTTTCCCAAGGAAAGAAGTTCGATGCCATTGATGATGTCTTGAAGAGGATAAAAACTGAAAAGAATTGCAGGCTCTCTGATGGTTTCTTTTATGGTGTAATCAAAATTTACGGCAACGTGGCTGGTATTTTGAATAAAGCGATAGAGACCCTCTTCAGTATGCCAGAGTTCAATTGTTGGCCTGAGGTTAGGACTTTCAATCTAGTGCTTAACATGCTTGTCTCGGCCAAACAGTTCGATGTGATTCATGAAGTGTATTTAGGTGCTTCTCAATTGGGCATTGCCGTTGATGCATGCTGCCTTAACATTCTCATCAAAGGTTTGTGTGAATGTGATAAGTTGGACGCAGCCTTTGCCTTGCTTGATGAGTTCCCCAAACAGGGCTTAAGGCCTAATGTGAAGACATACTCAACTTTGATGCATTATCTGTGTGAGCATGGTAGAGTGGATGAAGCATTCAAGCTGAGTGAGAGAATGGACAGAGAGGGTTGTCATCCTGATACAATTACATTCAATATACTGATTCAAGGGCTTTGTAAGCAAGGGAGAGTGGACGAGGGTAAGGAACTTCTAGACAGAATGAGACTTAAAGGATGCTACCCCGATTCAGGATCCTATCAACAGGTTTTGTATGGCCTACTCAGTTCTGGGAAGTTTGTGGAGGCCAAGTGTTTCATTGAATGGATGGTTTCCAAGGGTGTGTTTCCGAGTTTTCGGTCCTATAAGTTGGTGCTTGAGGGGCTGCTTCAGGAAAGCCTATTGGAAGATGTGAATTCGATTCTAAAGCAGATGGTACAGCGAGGATTTGTACCAAGGATGGGAATGTGGAATAAGATTCTTAAGAGCATGTTTCAAGGGACAAACAGCTATAGTTGCATTTCTTACTCTGAAATTATTTATGAGTAGGCTTACAACAAGGACAGGTTAAACCCTTTTCCAGCAAGGTAAATCTTTTATACTTTCTCAACAGATTTGCAATACTCCATTAAGTTAAATAAGGATTTGAGTGTGTTTTTTAGTTATTGTGTGTAGGTCTCCACATAATGGCATAAGTTGGTTTTTTTCTTTGAATCTTTGAATTTCCATTTTTCTGCTGGCACTGTCACATTGCTTGAGTGTGGTTTTTTATGTTCCAAATAATGGCATAAGGATTTGAGTTTGGTTTTTTCTGTTTGATTTGTTGGCACTGTCACATTGCTTGAATGTTCTAGGGTTCTATCCAATTTCATGCTGAAATGTGGTGGAATGAAATGGAAAAACAAATAATGATTGTTTGAGAACTGCTTTATTCATTACCCCTTTCTCTGACCCATATACTTAACAAAGCTTTAAATGCTTAGTTTGATTTACCATCTGTCATGTTATCAGTATTAGAATGTGGTTCTAGAAGATTTATTCATATTGGTTTAAGAATTTTCACCTTGGGAATTCTTCAATGCCATTCTATTACTTGCATGCCGTGGTTTTTGTGCCACAACAATCCAACACATGGAGGGACCAATTTTTGGCCCTTACTGCTTGCGGGTGTTGTTGCTTTATAGTATGTTGGATTTTATTTTTATTGGTTATTTGTTTTATTTAATTATCAAGTTAGCAACATGTATTTGAAGGTGGTTTAAAAATTTTAAGACATCATAATGTGGGGTGTATGGTCTTTTTCTTTTAAGAGACTATGCATGTGGGAAGACTTTAAAAACTTGATTTTATATGGTTTGATCTGAACAAATGGTCTTCCAAAACTGTGCAATCCAAACATCATTTCTATTTCTGTAGAACAAAAACATGTTTGATGTTTCTCAGGAATATTCTACCAAACTCGGCATTTGTTTCTCAGAAATAAAAAACAAGAGAAATGCTCTGTAACAGAAATTTTCTCGGCAACATAAATGAGCAGAAATGATGCCAAATGGGGCCTTAGCAGCAGATGGATCCTGGACAGAAATGTTTCAACAGGAAATTTAAGAGAACTCCCTTGGATGAGCGGAAAATCCTGGGAATTCAAAAAATTCATATAAAGCATAAGATTTATAGATTTATTTAGTCATATCTCACCCTCTTCAGATTTGTAAAAGTGCATGGAGGTTCTCTCTATGTTTCCTTATTTCACTTTGGCCTTTTACTGCTGCAATTTTACTGTTAGGTGTAGCATAACAAGAAGGAACTAATAAGAATGACACTAAAGGACTAGGGCCCATTTGGCCCAATCTCTCTACACTCCCCCTCAAGCTGAGCATAGATATCAATCATGCCCAACTTGCTTATATAGTGAGCCAGCTTTCTTTTAGGAACACCTGTTGTCATAACATCAACCAACTGTTCTTCAGAAGCAACAAATGGTAGGCAAACTTCTCCTGAGGCAACTCTCTTGTATAAAATGCTTGTAAATTTCAATGTGCTTAGTTTTGTCATGTTGAATAGGATTATGTGCAATGTTGATAGCAACCTAGTTGTCACAATATAACATCATTAGCTTCTCACAGTCTATACTAGTTCTTCTAAAAGTGATCTCAACCACAAAAGTTCAGAAACTCCATGTGCCATTGCCCTGTACTCCGTTTCAGCTGAGGATCTTGCCACTACAGATTGCTTCTTACTCCTCTATGATACAATGTTCCCTGCTACCATAGCACAATAACCTGAAGTGGACCTCCTATCACCAATACATTCGGCCCAGTCAACATCGGTGTATGCTTCCAGCTTCATATGTCTATGCTTAGCAAACAAGATACCTTTCCCTGGAGTCCCTTTTAGGTAGCACAGAACCCTCTCAGCAGTTGCTAAATGTGTATCTCTGGGAGAATGCATAAACTAGCTAATTACATTAGCTGCATAGGAAGTATCTCTGACAACTTATGATTTAGGTTTATAGGAGTAGAAGCAGGTCGAGCACCCAGTTTACTAGTATCTGCAAGAAGATTAAGAACATACTTCCGCTGAGAAATGAGGAGACCATACTTAGATCTGGAAACTTCAATTCCCAAGAAATATCTGAGTTTCCCCAAGTCTTTAATTTCAAAATCAGTGTTAAGAAAACTTTTGAGATGAACAAACTTCCTGGGTGTCATTACTAGTAACCACAATATCATCAACATATACAATCAGAAGGGTCACTAAGGAATCTCTCCTCTTAACAAACAAGGTATGATCCGGTTGAGTCTGTGTGTACCCAAAAGCAACAAGAGCAGCCCGAAATTTGTCAAACTAGGCTCTAGGAGATTGCTTAAGGCCATAAAGGGACTTCTTCAGTTTACAGACCTTTCTTTGCGTCTCCTTCCCATACACCCCTGGAGGTAAAGACATATAGACCTCTTCATGTAGGTCCGCGTTCAAGAAAGCATTCTTTACATCAAACTGATGAAGAAGCCAATCAAAAGCAGTAGCTAAAGATAACAAACCTCGAAATGAAGTCATCTTGGCTACTGGGGCAAAAGTTTCCAGGTAGTCAATACCATACATCTGAGTATACCCTTTAGCAATCAAACGAGCCTTATATCTTTCAACAGTACCATTAGAATGGTACTTAATAGTGAACACCCACTTACAGCCAACCGGTTCCTTTCCCTTAGGCAAATCCACAATTTCCCAAGTATTGTTCTTATTGCAAAGCATTTAGTCCAGTCATCATAGCATCCCTCCATTCTGGTTTGGACAAGGCTTCTGTGATAGATCTGGGAGTCACATTTGTGGAAACAGAGGCAATGAAGGAATAGTAGGAAGGGGAAAGAAGACTGTAGGACAGGTGTTTGGAAATGCAATGAATTGTACATTTCTGTTTGCCTTTGCGAAGGGCAATAGGGAGATTAAGGTCAGGGAAGGTATTTGAAGTGGTAGAAGAGGGCTGACCTATTACCTCAGTAGTGATAGGAGGAGCAAGAGGCACATCTGAAGGCATGGAAACAACTTGCATGTCTCTGAGTCTTTGTCTCCGGTACCATCTTTGGATAATAGGATGGGAAGGAAATGTGGGAGGATGAGCAGGAGGAGGAGGGGGAGCAGGAACATGAGAAGAAGAGCCAATAGAGGACTCGATTGGAGGAGACTTCATAGAAGATTCAAAGGGAATTGGAAGAGGAACAGATGGTGACAATGCAAACAACTCCTCTGAATGCTCCCCCTCAGGAGAAGTACCAAAGAAAGGAACATACTCTGCAAATGTGACATCTCTGGAAACAAAGCGAGTGTCATGAACCGGATTAAAACAACAGTATCCCTTCTGTGTTGAGGCATGTCCCAAAAAGACACACTTGTGTGCTTTAGGCTCAAACTTATGTCTTTGATGACTGTGAACAAGAACATAGCAAGTGCACCAAAATACTCTTAGAGGAAGAGAGAAGAGATCTTCATTTGGGAAAAGCAAGCTAAAGGGACTTATCAAAAAAAAAAAGCAAGCTAAAGGGAGTTTTAAACCCTAGAACCCGGGAAGACATTCAGTTTATCAAGTATTTAGATGTAAGGACAGCATCCCCCCAAAACTTAACAGGAACATGGGAAGCAAAAAGAAGGCTCCTTGCAACCTCAACCACATGTCTGTTCTTCCTTTTTACCACTCCATTTTGTCGAGGAGTGTAGGAATAGGAAGTCTAATGAATATCTCTAACGGTAACAAAGTAAGAGGAAAGGCTCTTCTCAAAATATACCTTTGCATTATCAGATCGGAATATTTGGATCCGAATGTTAAACTGGGTAAGTATAAGTTCATGAAATTTTTGTACAATATTTGGTACTTCATCTCGGGATTTCATGAGGTAAATCCATGTGTAATGAGAGAAATCATCAATGAAAAGAATGAAATATTTGTAGCCCCCCATAGCAGGTAAATGATATGGCCCCCACACATCAGAATGCACAATATGGAAAGGAGAAACAGATCTTTTATTACTCACTGAAAAAGATTCTCTACAATGTTTTGCAAGTTCACATGACTCACAATGAAGACTCAATAGGGATATTCCCTTAAACATTTCTAGAAACAGATGACTCAAAGCTGAAAAAGACAAATGACCAAATATAAAATGACATATCATGAATCTATCAACTGACTTTGATAAAATAGACTCCAAAGATACTCCACTAGGTAATCCAGAACTTTGATCATAGACATCCAACAAGTATATCCCATTCGCCTCATGGCCACTCCCAATCGTCTGCTGAGACTTCAGGTCCTGAAAAACACAATAAGTAGGAAAGAAGGTTATGCTGCAGTTCATTGATAAAAGGTTAGTGCTAAGTTTGGGAACATGAAGGATAGAAGATAATACAAGTGAGCCAGAGGCTCTAACATCCCCCTTGCCAGAGATGGGAGTAAGAGACCCATCGGCAAGAGAAATCTTCTCTCTACCCGAGAGGAACTGATATGAACAAAAAATGTTGGGTATGCTAGTATGGTCCGATGCACCAGAATCTATGATTCAAGGAATTCTACGATTACCTAAGGCTATAGCATGATTTGTAGAAGCATGAATACCTGAATGGGCAAAGGCAGATGTAGAGGGGGTGCTTGAGGAGGAAGATGCAATGGTAGACTCCAAGTGATGTATCAACTTCCAATATCTTTCAAATTCTGCCTTCATTGCTGCTAGCTATTCCACAATAGATTTTTCTTCACTTTCAGATACTATAGTAGCATTTTCATTCTTGGGCTTTCTAGACAGACCACCCTTCTTAAAATTGTTGTTGTTCCGAAACCTTTTTGGAAGAAGATCTGGATGAAGTTTCCAACAAGAATCCTTCATATGTTTCGGCTTCTTGCAATATTCACATATCACCTTTTTTTTTCATTTTAATCCAGCATGTCCAAAATGTTCTGGGGGAGGTGGGGTCTGTAGCTGTACCAATTGCCTGCTCTCTTCACTCTTCACCATTGAGTATGCATGAGCAAGTGACACTTCATCCTTGGCCAGAATATTTTGCCTTGTAATACCAAATTCAGGATTGAGTCCTGTAAGGAATTCAAACACTCTGATTCTTTCCACAAATTTCTTGAAAGTTTCTACATCTTTAGTGCTTTTCCATACGACTGTTTCCATAATATCTATCTCTTGCCATAGTGACTTCAACATCGAATAGTAGACAACCACACTCTCCTCCCCTTGTTTTAAATTTTTAACATCATTCTTCAGTTTGTAGGCCCTTGCAACATTTAACTTTTGAGAGTATGTTTCTGTAACAATATCCCAAATCTCCTTGGCTGAAGTCATCCACAGATAGTGTTGACTTATGTGGGGCTGCATAGAATTTACCAACCACCTAATGACTGTGTAGTTATTATGAAAATTTGAGAGAAAAAATGAATTGATTGTATTGTCTTGGAAGGAGCATATACACAACTTTATATAGAATTACAGAGCTAATTTATAGGGTGATAAAATAGGAAACTAAGTTTTCCTAAAAAACTGATTTCTATATCAGTGGGATTCTCCAATTAATATCCCATGATTCTAGGAAATTAAGTTTCCTAAATTGATGGACCTAAAATTATGGAGAATCAATCAGAGAGTCAATCTTCTACTTTCCAACACTCCCCCTCAAGCTGGTGAATATGCATCTTTCATTCCTAGCTTGGAGATAAGTCCTTGGAATGCCACACTGCAAAGCCCTTTTGTCAGCACATCTGCCAGTTGACCATTCGTTGAGACGTATG